>NW_005187462.1:1570422-1571645 GCF_000239375.1 Pundamilia nyererei
CACACACACACACACACACACACACACACACACACACACACACACACACACACACTGGCTTACAGCCAGCATATGTGACTTGATTTTTGTCTCTAAAATGATTTTAAGTCTCCAAGGTGACACAGAAAAAACAAAAGCTACACCTACAACATGAGGGATGCGAGTCGACACCCCCTCGGTCCCACTTCAGGTGTCTGAATCAACACTGTGCCTGAAAATCTTCTCACACTGACTGTGACCTGATGGCCTTGAGAGTAAATACCTCCTGTTCTCACTGCAGTATGAGGGGAGCCATAATGAATTTATGACATGATGACATGATTAGAACGTATTTTATCAGAAGAAGCAGTTTATGAATGATCATATTACACCACAGTTTGATTCTCATCGATACAGAAACTGTCACGTTCCCCTGGCTGCCACTGATGCTTTCTCCCACTCTCTTTCTTCATCTCTACCCTCAGGTGTGTGTGTGTGTCTGACAGGGCAGGTCTTCCTGGTTTTCCTCCAGATCTACCCCATTACTGGTTCTGTTGGTTTCATGCCTGCCACGCCTGCCACTATCAGGTCATCGCCCACCTGTGTATTTACTGACCAGATCAGTCCTTGAATCATTGCCAGACTATACAGTGTAAAAATCGGCGTACGACACAGGCCGTGCATAACGGCACCATTAAAGTTACAGTTTTGTTGTTACTTGTTACAAAAGTTATCAAGTGCAATTCACTACCAGTGGACTCCAATCCAGATGTAAACCACAGCTGCCAGGTGATCAGCACCTAAGCTGAATACTTACGTTCATGTTCAGTTTTTTCTTTTTTCTTTTTATCGTTTTCACTTTGACATTGTGGGTTATTGTGTGTAGAATTGTGAGGTGAAAATTGAATCCACTTTGGAATAAGCCGTAACAGGACACAATGTGCAAAAAGTGAAGCCCTGTTAATGGCAAATAACTGTCTTGTGGCTTTTTATTATTGTTTTATTTACTCTTACTGTTGTCTTGCTTTTAATATAATTTCCCCTTGTGGGACAATAAAGTATTTGAATTGAAGTGTTACTTTTAATATTTGTCGTTATCAGTTAAAGGGACGGCTGTTTATTCTGGTAGCAGTCATTTGTAATCAATAGTGAGGTGATCTAAAACTCCTCAAAGCATCTGTATTTCAGAACATTAACACTTCTTAGTGATTATTAAACTGAGACTGAATGGTGTGTGCAGAGAA
>NW_005187462.1:1573415-1578223 GCF_000239375.1 Pundamilia nyererei
AAATGTGGTCAGCTCTGCGTTTACTGTGCAGCTGCCCAGCTGCTGGCCTGTCGTTTTACATCACAGATGTTGCAATTGCTGACGTCCATCAGAGGAAATCTCTGCTTAGGTTCCCGCTCCTGCTTCTGATTGGACCGAGCGGGTATTCTGGGAAACGCAAACCTCCCACGGTGCTTCTCCATCTCAGCAGCTCACCGCTAATGTGCAGCATGAAGATGCAACCGGAGCAGCCGAACCACAACAGGCCAGCAGCTCTTGCAGTGTGGCCCTGGAGCCCAGACACTCAACAGACATGCTGGAAAGACCAGGTTTGACTGGCACTGAGTCGAAACTCTAAATCTAGAACAGACGTGAAGATTTATCTGTCAATGCTTTATTTGACATCTAATTACAGACTGCTACAATGCGCTGTCTCATTTTAAGGTGGACTGACTGAAACCTCAGGTTTCTGCTGATCTTTAAACTGGAGCTGCTTTCTGTGAAACGCTGCATGGTGCTTTTGATCCTGTTTTATTGGTGCAATCCTGACTTTACTGTGGAGGACAACAGCAATAAGATGAACTCTAAATATTTTCTCTTTATAAGCTACAGAACCCAGTTTCTTATAGGGCACCTTGGAAATGAAGCTTCACGTGATGATGATTAATCCATGTTGCTACAGGAGGCAGTTTTTACTACCTGAAGCCTGTGTGTTTTGATCCCAGCCTCCCTGCTGTCTAACAGCTGAGGTCTCCAGGAGGGTCTGTCCTTTTCAGAGGTCATGGTGCAGCTAGTTAAAGCTGACCTTTGACATCCAAGTGTCTGCTCGCTGTGGTGATAAGTTCTCACAGTCTGAGGTGTCACATCTTCACACCTGCCACACTTCAGTCTGTGAAAGATCTGACCTGCCAGACCTGCAGCTGCAGAGAATCAAACCCTCACCTCACCAGGGCACCATACCGAGGAACACCCTGGTATCAGATCAGTTTTCCACTTTTCCAGTTTTTAAATTAGCTTCGGTGCAGATAAGTCACTGGCATTTCTGCATCATGTTCACAAATGGCTGCTTTTTTGCGTGATGTAGCTTTAACCTGTGTGGATCTCAGACCCTGAAATAAGATGAAATAATAAATGTCTCGCTTTAAACATTTGATATGTTTCTATGCTTTATTGTGAATAAAACATGGCTCTATGAGATTTGAAAATCACTGGATTGTGTTTTTCTTTACATTTTGCAGTGCTCCGACTGTTAGCAATTGGAGTTGTGCATTAAACCTGCTGAAACCTCCTTATACCATCTTTTAGCTTCTTATCAGCATCTTTGTCACAGAGTTTTATTGTGTTTCTTTTTTATGTGCATTTATACTCTTGTGCTTTTCTAGTCTTACTGACCAATCAAAGTGCTATAGACTACAGCCCATACATACATACATAGAGAACTTTACGGAAGCACTTTGTCTGCTTTTCCTCCACGGCCAGTATAGAACCACCAGTTAACCTACCACGCATGTGGGAGCAAGATGGAGTCCCCAGAGGAAACCTACGTAGGCACAGGGGGGACGGGGCCCCACCCAGTTTTTGAACTGGGAAAGTTGTGAGGTCACAGTGTTACCACAGCACCATCATGCTGCCCTAACATGTGATTTTATGCTATTGTTTTCTTCGTGCCTCATTTAGGACTCTTATAATGTTTAAATGCTATGGTAGCATTTTTCTCCAGCAATGTTTTTTTCCTCTCTTTTGTTTGCTAATGTTAGTATTTGTTCCAACATTAGTTGTGTATGCTAAACTCAGTGACTGGTCTTTATGCAAACTTTAGCATTTAAGTTCGTTTCATTGTTTTTCTTACACGTCTTTTCTTATGCTAACTGACGTTTTGTGCTTTTATTAAATTAGGATTCACTAGTTTTTCATGCTAACGTTTAGATTATGTTTTCTGCCGTTATTTCTATTAATCTTGTTGTGCACATTATTGGTTATGATTATGTCATTTCTTTACTGCTAGTCTTAAAGGTTAGACTTAGATTAGACCTTTTTTCTTCTTTTAACCTTAGATGCATATTGGGGCACTTTTGTGATTAAAGATTGTGCTGATGGTTTTGTTTATATTCAGCTTCTCTCGTCCCCTGGAGCAAACCTTCAGTTTGTCTCTTCTCTAAGCTGGGCTGAAGTGATGCTTCTATTTAAGAGGATTCAATACATTTAACAAACCTTAAAAGTAAAGATGGAAAAGCAGAACATTGGAGAGAGAAGCAGATTCATCTGTCCCCACTGGAAGTTACTCCCATGTTACTACTACTACTCTACCTCTACTACTGCCATTGCCAGCGCTGCTCTCAGTCAGTAAAAACATGAATGATGACTAAACCTGGGCTGAATAAAATAATCTATTCTTCATTCATGCTGTTAGCTCCCACACCGTTACCATGGCAATCAGCATCTCCCAGCCTGGTTGGTGAATAACAATGAGTCCACACAGAACAGCATATATACAGAACCTGCTGTTTGTACAGTACAATGTATGGCATTCAGTAAAATGCTCATTGAAAAGTTTGCAGCAACAAAACAAAATATCAAATATGCGCTTAAATATCAGTACAAGCTGTAACCTACATTTGTGCACACAGGAAGCACTTGTAATGCACACAGTGATGAAGGGCGAACCGTGACAGAGAGGAAAGCAGCAGCAGGTTGGAGCTGCCGATGGTTGTAGGCAGCTCTGTGGGTGAAGATGCTGAATGTGGGTGACGGTTTCTGTATTACTAACCACAGAGGAAGAAGAGCTGGCGCGCAGCGTCGACATGTAAGATGACAACAAGAAGATAAGCTGCATATTTAATCTCCACTTGATGGATTCTTTTGATTGCAGGTTTATTTTGGATTGTTTTAAAATGTATTTTTAATGCCCCAAAAAAGTGTGATATAACTGTTACATGCAGGAACAGAGTTTCAATCAAGGATTGTGGAATAATTATGGATTGAAACTGTGAAAGTTTTTGTTTGTTTTTTAAACTGAACGTTCCTCGAAGGTGACTTTTACACTGATAAAGGCTGTAACCACTCTTACAACTGGTAACTGATTTGTGATATTGCAGGTTCAGTCATGCTAAAACATACAACTGAGTGTCACCTGCATATATGTAAATATTGTCCTACAAAAGGAAAAATAACAAACAGCCCTTCTGATTTATAAAGCTTGTCCTGAGTGTGGCGGTAAAGGAAAGACCATTAAAAATCTAAAAGGTAAACCCAGACATCGTCTGCAGTGATACACAGCTGCACCGTGCGGTCGGAGTTTCACTTCCTGCTGTGGTCGGCGACTGAGGCAAAATCAGATAAGGGAGTGGAGCTAGCAACACAGAGCAGCAGAGTGACGTGTTAGCACGTTCACTTCCATTCTGTGGTCCAGTTTACAGTGTGGGAGGTCAGAGGTCGGGTTTTCCTGCTCACTTGTCATTAGTGTGGTGATGTCAGAGCCAGTGAACAGCTGTGTTCACACCATCCAGACGCCATCAGCAGAAGAAAAACACCACGGCTGAGTGTGATTACAGTTTGATCCCAGCTATGATCTCTGTCAACTTTCATCCCAACAACATCCAAACACACCACGTGTGGTGGCACACTGTGATGCACTAGGCTACAACTCTTACTCTGAAATGGTCATGATCACTGTGCAGGGTTACTCTAGTAAAGGAGGATATTTAGCACAAAATGTGATGAATAACTAAACCTAACCACATGGTTTTAGTGACTAAACCTAACCAGTGCAGAGTGCAAATGAAATGACTCATAGTTGGGGAAAAAAACAAAACACAAAAATCCAAACGGGGTACTCGTCACAGCCATCTGTCTGGAAAACCTGCAACGTACACCCCTGCTAGCCATTCATCTCCAAACAGACCTTGTAGGAGTCTAAAACAGCACTTTTAACAAACATTGCTGATATTATCACATTTGTTGCAATTTTATGCACCTGTATGAAACCCCAGAGATGCAACTTTCATGCACCAACAGCACGATGAGGATCTACACAATATTACGCAGGAGGTTTATTGTTGAGGCTGAAGTAAGTGTGTGCATCCAGGATGTGCATCTATAGGTCCTGAATATGAATAATTACTCTTTTTATAACTCCAGTCAAGACCAATGATGCATCCTGCTGCTGACACGCTGTCTGCTCTCCCACAGACTTCCTGTGATATTAGTGAGCTTAAGCACAGTTTTGATCCTAACAGATTTTCATCAGTTGAAATTAAAAGGACATCAAAATGAGATTTAAATAAGTATGTGTTTGAAGTAAACAAACAAACAGCTTCATAAATAACGGCAGGCAGACCTAAGCATGTGTGTCTTTGTGTGTGTGTGTGTGTGCGTGCGTGTGTGTGTGTGTGAGCATCGTTGTAACTGGAAGTCACATGACTCTGCAGAGAAATCCCCGCTTCCTGTTGCTCTGTCCTTATATGGTCGCAGCTTGTCTGACTGACAGCATCACGCTCTCCACCAAACCACCGCCTGCCCATTCTCTTCCCCATCCCTGCACAGAGTCAGTATGCATAGAATCTAATAGCATATTGTCACCTGACCTGTTGTTTTATTATTATTTTTTATTTTATTTTTTGTTTCACACATGGCACAGCAGTAATGCATTCCCATGCACAACCTTCCTTTCAATTAAAGTAGCACTGTTTCCATGCATGAAAAGGAGCAGGAGGAAGAATAAATTCTTATTGATACCTGCCCCCTATCTGTGATAATGCAAGTAGGCAACCAAAATTACACTATGACAATTTTCTGCACATAACAAAACAAAACAAAGCAAACAGAACAAT
>NW_005187462.1:1578923-1599364 GCF_000239375.1 Pundamilia nyererei
GATAACTCATTTACATCAAACCATTTTTTCATTTTTTTCATTTCAATAACCATAATTTTAGCCAATTCTTTCAAGTTCTCTCCAGAACAATAAAAATTTGTATCATCAGCAAACAAAAGAAAATTCAACATTTTTGACACATCACAAACGTCATTTATATATAAATTAAAAAGTTTTGGTCCTAAAACAGAACCTTGAGGGACCCCACAGTCTATTTTCATTCTATCAGATGAATCGCCTAAACACTGCACATACTGAAACCTATTATCTAAATAGCTGCTTAACCAGTTCAATACTATTCCTCTCACACCATAAGTTCTTAACTTAGAAATCAAGATGGAGTGTTGCAGAGTGTCAAAAGCTTTTCTTAAATCAATGAATACCCCTACAGTATATTTATTATGATGTGTATTCATTAATGCTATTGCTGTTGATCTGTTCTGTCGAAATCCGTACTGACTTTCGCTTAACAGTTTTTCTAATGCTGATTACAGTATAACTTAATCAGGCCTTCTATCACATGTTATAAACTCTCTCTAACTCTTTTCAGAACCAGTCAGTAGAGACTGATAACATTTAACTCTTATTTCCCAGGAGAGGTACTTTGATGGATTCAGACCATAAAGCTTTAAAACACATTTCTGTGAAGTGACTTTGTGTTTCTTTGTATTTCACAGGTGATCCAGGATCAAAGTAACCACCAAATAACTTTGTCTCCTGCCACCTTCCTCTCACTCCGGTTCTAAACGACCCCTAAATAAAAATGTTATATTACTTGGCATATTTTAATATTATTGCTCATGCATCAATCCCCTGATCAAGCATTTTTAAACATTCAAAGTAAAAAGTATTTCACAAATTCAGTTGGTAAATCATGCAAACCTGTGAGGTCAACCTGGACAGCATTCGGCTAATTGGATCAGGGACAGATGGAAGGATCCATCTATCCATCTTTCACTTACCCAATTCAGGCTTGCAGGGGGGCAGGAGTAAGTGGCAGAGTACACCTGTTACTTTAACACAGAGAAACCAACAACAATATGCATTCACTTTCACAATTTAGAGTCACTAATTAGTGTAGCCCTTCACAGAGAGCTGACACAGGCAAACCCAGGCCAGCTAGTGAATTTGAACCAAGCACCTCCAAGCACGGTGCCACTGTGTTGTTTTCTTTTAAGAATCAAAATACACCACTGATTTTCACCATTTTGTCCATTGCCATTTTAGTTATAGTGACCATATTTGGAGTGCTAATGCCAGTAACAGTAACAGAACTCAGGCATTTGTGTGCTAAGTAGAATAATAAAATATTAGACTTTCATGCATCAGCTGGAGCGAAGACTTTTTGGGTTGGTAATATTTATAAATACTCCAAACAGCAGACAGCTAGATGTGTTTGCCATGATCCTGCTCTTGATCAAAGAGGCCCAATAATAATGCAAACTTTAAATCCTATTAAATAACTCTAACAGGTGAGATATAAAATAACTACACAAAGAGATGCTAATGACACTTTCCGTACTGGCCTGTAAACATCTCTGCTGATGTTTTAGCACAGGAACCTGTGGCCGTTAGCTCAGGTGCAGAAAGTTCTGGGTCTTCATTTTTCACCCCTGGATGTTGCCACTTGCTCCCTATCAAACTCCCGTTACATTCTGCACTCGGCACATTCACATAAGAATGTTGGTAGAATTAGGTCATGAAAACTGTCCTTTCTCACGTTTAGTGCTCAGCAGGAAGTGATTGGATTCAGCTGTGTTCTCACTAATGGAAATACTGTGTGGTTTAGGTGAGTGTAGAGAGTGGTGAGAGAGTGCAGGAGGCAGCACACATAATGGCCACTTGCTAGGAGTAGATGCACTGGATGTTTCAGTGCTCTCCGACACACGGGGTTCTCCAGGGAGCTGGCAGGTTAAAGGCCAATATCCAATCCAAATCATCACTCATTTGCAGTCGAGAATAGTCTCCCTGTTGGTCTGGACAGCCGCTAGTTCACTTACTGGATGAAGTGGTCGAGAGAGGATGCTCAAGAGAGGAGTCTGAAAGGAGTCTGAAAAGCACAACAGCCCTGTCTACCCTGCATCTTCCTATCACATATGTTAGGATGCTACGTTTGACTTCACTTCTGCCTTTTAATATAGTAATGACAAGAAAGCTGAAGTCCCACACTTCTGTGCTCTTTCTCACCTCAGATGGAGACAGCAGGGAGCTGTACAGCATCTACACTGGTCCTGAACACAGGTTGTGTGCTCAGCCGAGCTTTCTTCACACTGTTCACACATGACTGTGTCTCCATCCACTCTTCAAATACCTCTGTGAAGTTGCAGTTGACACCAACACTACAGCAGCGGGTGTCATATCGGATAATGTTGACTTACTACAGCGAACAGGTCACCTTGCTCAATAGTGTGCAAGCAACAGGCTGGTCCTGAACAGCAGTAAGACCAAGAAGGAAGATAGAACATGCTCTTCTCCTTATATACAGCGAGGAGGTGAATAACATTAAGGTCCTGCACATTCACATCGCAGCCTTGAATATGTCTCGCCTGGTAGAAAAGGCCCAGCACAGGCTCTTTTCCTCAGGAAACATGAACTGGCTGCGCTCTGCTCTGTCAATCTTTATACAGCCACATTAGAAAGCATCCTGTGGCTCAGTATGGCAGTTGTATGGCAGGAGAGAAAGGACGTGCAGTAAGAACAAGAATGTCTCTGTGCCTTCTGGAATAAAGTATAAGACCATAAAACAAGAACATGCATGTGTAAAAACGTTTTAGTCATTAAGTAATGTCACTACTTTCCTACATCAGCATGCAGTCATGCATTTTGGACTAATTTGCCTCATCATGCAGTGCTTTTCATTATTTCATCTGTAAGATAAGCTATCTGTTTACTTTAGCTTCTTACATTTTATCCACAAAACCCCCTTAGAGTCCTGTGAGGGTCAATGTGTGCTGACGTTAAGACGGGCCCCCTGGATAACCAAAATTTCCTTCACGCTGCACTGACATCACTTTCACTTTGCTGAGCTGCAGCCTGCGGTCAGAGTGTTTCAGTTTCTGCTGTGGTTGGCGTGTGGGGCGAGCGACGCAGGCTCAGAGTGAGAAGTGAAGACAAAGGAGAGTGACGCGTGATGAGGTCCTTTTCCCTTTTGTGGTCCCGTTTACAGTGTGGGAGGTCAAAGGTCTGGCTTTAAGTCATCAGTGACTCAGCAGTCACACACAGTAGTGTTATCGTCATGACATTAAGAATGCAAATGCAGGACTTTTACTTGTGTGTGTGTGTGTGTGTGTGTGTGTGTGTGTGTGTGTGTGTGTGTGTGTGTGTGTGTGTGTGTGTGTGTGTGTGTGTGGTAAACTCTCTGATTAGAAGCCAAAAAACTGTTGAAGTCTTTAACTAACCTTTTAAGACCTTCAAGTCACAGATCAGCAGATATGCACAACCTGCAACCTGAACATTATTACCTGGTGCCACGAGTGCGTCCTGCACAGTGAGCCTGTCAAACCATATAAGCACATTTAGCCAATTATGGCTATGAAATTAGAGTCCAGGTCACACCTACAGCTGATGGCATAATGTTTCTCATTAATATGCAGCTATCAGCCAGTTCCTGGAAAGTGTTTTCTCCCTCGTTCTCCTCCAGGTGCTGAAACCCATTAACCCCCCTGTAAGACATGCAAACACACAAGAAAACACTAGAGGAAGGTGTATGTGTTCCCAGAGCTCTGCTGGCACTGAAGTTCGAAGAAAATTCCTGCAAAGCCTCACATTACAGAGAAAAGTGTTACTGCAAAAACACCATCAGTGAGACATTTACGAGCACGAAAACAATCTCATTAAAATCACACGTGCCCAAGAAACACTGGAACATAGTTTTCTCTTTGCAGAGGTGCAGTTCTGTCTTCAAGTTCACAAAATCATAAAAGTGAGCAAAGTGAACTGTTTAATTACATTTTATCAGGTATAGCTGGCCATGTGACCAAAAGGACGAACTTCATAAAATCACGTTTCAGCCTCATCTTCATCTGTGCTTGATTAACCGTCTTTTTCTGCAACTCCATGTTTCTCATTGCTCTCTCAAACTCTGACCTCGTCTTTCTCTCCTATTGAATTGTTGCACTCCTGTCATAGCAAAACATATAATAGTTATAAAAACACAAATCGATTTTTTTGTCTTCTTGGACACAATTTGTCCATCCATTCTGTGGGGAAAGTAGTTTGAATGGAGACACCAAGACTTCCTCTTTCCAGCCACCGTCTCTTCAAGCTGTTCTGGGGAAACAGCGAGACGTTTCCATGCTAGCCAGGAGATACGATTTCTCTGGGATGACCTGTGTGTGTCCTTGGGCCTCCTCCTGGTGGGACATGACAGGAACACCCCTATGAGCAAGCATTTGGCAATAAAGGGAAAAACTTTCTTTTAATGGGAAGAACCCTCTGGCAGAGCCAGGCTCAGGGAGCTGCGACCGGTTGGGGGTGAAGGAGGGGGTGGGGACAAGAGTTTAATGATGGCAATGATTAAATGAAAGGTCAGAGGAGCTGCGAAGGAACACCCCCAGCAGCACTACGCCCGAGCCGCTAACTAAAAGAGTCAGTCACAGAAGGATTTTTTACATTTTACTTTACAAAGTCAATATAGTGGAGTTCATGAATAAGATGTTGTGTAAAGTTGCTCACATTTTTTCCTCAAAGATGTACAGATGTAGTAGCTGGAGTACAGATGGGACATTTCTGCCAGCTTTCTGATTTTTAACTGTATATTTGTTATTTTCATGTCATTAAATCTTCTCCGCCACTTGTGTGAGTTTCTGTCCTCGAGCTCGTAAATTTGATTTTTCTTCATGTAATTTGTGCCTGAAACCTCAAAGACACTGCACGACTCTTGAAACACCTCCTCTTCCTCCTCCTTCTCTTCCTCCACCCTGTTGTTCACCGCCTCCACCTCCTCATCCATTCATGTCCTCTTCTTTCTGTGGAGGTGAGTAATAATAATCCTCGGCAGGAACTTCCAGGAGCTTCTGTTTTCTTGCTCTGATTTTTATTCTGGTGCTTTCTCTCTCTTTGTGTGTATGTGTGCGTGTCATCCACCCACACACCTCCTTGACATTTTCATTCCCTCTTCACATCTCCATCATCTCATTTCAGCTGTTTTGATCTCTTAATGCCACACCAGTGTTTCTCTGCAGCGCTATTATAATCAGCTGAATGCTTGAGTGTGTGATCCACAGAATCCCTATTTGGGCATAGAGGCTGGAAAGCAGCACACTGCTGTTCTCACATCAAGCCATGTAGCTAATGACAGCTAAATTATTCCATTTTATATGATATAAGTGCTGTAAAAACAAGCATGGATGTCTTCTATCAGCCAAAGCTTGTCATTAATAGATAATTGAGTTTTGTCTGTGCTTGCTTCTCACACACGGTGATTAAGGAAAATCAAAAGTTGTGAGCTCCCTGCAGCTTTTAAGTATGTTCAGTGTTACCTGTCGTCTTCTTACAATAGCAAAGATGTTTGTCATGTGCAATGTTAAAGCAGCTGAAATAAACCTATGTAGAAATCTGCAAAAGGACATTTGTTTTGATACATTTGGCAATACTGACAAAAAATCTAAACTACAGATTTCCTACTTTACTGCTCGTCTAACTGTCCTTTTTTGGCCTTCTGACAAACTTTGTGTGTGCCTGTAATCTTGTGTTGTGAGTGATGGTGGTGACTCATTGGACGCCTCAGTTTCCCAGACAGCTCCTGTCTACATGTTGCGCTACCACTGAGTCTCAGAGCCTCTGCAGACTGCAGAAATAAAGGGAACCCAGTGTTGTGCGAGTCTGTTGCACTAAAAACCTGCAAATGAACTGCTTCTTTTTCAGATGATTTTTGTATGCATCAACAAGTGTATTCCACTTTTGTGCAACTTTTTCTGTGCAGAAAGCTCTGCACGATTGGCCCATAACCCTTTTGAAATTTCATGACACAAAGTTGAAGTTTTACATTGAGGTGGGAGTTAATATCCTGCAGGCTTCCCAAGAGGTTTGTTCTCAAGGTGCTGCTGCAGCAGGTCTGTGGGAAACAATGTGTGTTTGTGTGGTAAAATCCTCTTTTCCATCGTCCATCCGTCGTCTCCCAGCAGCTTTCAGCAACACACCAAAAACAAACCAACCCAGGTTTGTGTTTGTGATGTGAGCTCTTCATTTTAACTGTCTGAATATCATTAATATTCCCATCAGCTGTAGTGTCTACATACCTTTTATGGTTCTGGTCTGATGGCTTGACCAGACTGCCCAGAGTCTTTTTTTTTTCATTTCAATAATAAATATCAAAGGTTTGATTACTTCACCACTGTGTGAGCTGCGTGAATATTCTTTGACTTTCTGGAAGGACAGTGACCTGTGTGCTAGGGTCAGGGTCTGTCTCAGGGATTTCCTTCCTTCTCTCTTTGTTTCTTTTTCTGCTCATTCCAGGAAAAAAGTTTGTTTGTTTTCTTTTTGGTATTCCCTCACATGGTATTTTGTGTTGCCACAATAGACAATTTCCTCCCGAATATGCATCATTGTTTGTAGTCTTTTCATTTGCAGCCCTTACGTACCTGTACATGATGCTTACTCACTGCCGCTGATCCCATGACCACACAACAACTAAACACAGCAGGGAGGAGGGCAGAGCAAAGTGTGCCTGCATGTCCCACAGAACATTTTGACATGCTCTTTATCCAAAAATTACTGGTATTTACCAAACATCGGGTCCATGCGAATTTCAGCCTTGCTCATTACAAAATATGACATTCAGTCTTCCTGGTTATACAGACTTCCTAGAACGAGTCTACTGGATAGGATGCTACCATTATCCGGTGTACAATAGCAACACCACGATGCCGGCATTCCTCAATTTAAGGACAAAAGGAAAAAAACATTGGGAAAATAACACAGTAGCATGACCCCAAATACAGAGTACGGTCTAAAACGTCTCCAGATACACTTACTGATGCATCTTGCCATCTTGGATTGTTAACCTGGGGATGGTGGGGCTGCTCCGATCTGTGAAATCCAACTCGAGTAGCTGTTTCACTTTAACATTCTGACTGGGAATTCAGAAATTCCCACTTCATCTTGCTGCCATCACCATTAGCATTTACACACACTCGGCCCTGCCAACGCTTTCTTCTTCACTTCTTGTGCACTGTCCATTGCTTTGGATGGTATTTAACCTCAAGTGCTTTCACTGCACCTGCTTCTTGCATCTGTTCCATCTGCCTCCCTCTCATTCGCACACACATCGTGTTTTACCTCCACTGATTTTTATTCCTCTCCTCTCCTGTGCGTACCTCCGTTGTGATCTCACTAAAACTCGCAGTGTCCTCTGCAAACATTAATAATAAAAGCCTTAAATATGAACTTAGAAATGATTAAATGACTGTTAAGATAAAAAACTGTTTCCCTAAAGAGAGTAACAAAAAGAAAAACATAAATAAAAAACAAATATTAGCTTGAGGTGAAGGGAGGACAAAAGAAAGGAAAGGAGACTGCTACTAGACATGCTGTGAAGAGTGATCAGGGGTGCAATGCTGTGCACAGGGCCCAGCAACTACAAACTGGTCATTTAAGCTCTTAGTTAATGGTTTTAAATATTTTGTTTAATTCACAATATTTGAACAATGTTTAATCTTTTCCATTGAGCTCATTTTTAGAGTGTTTTCTTTTACACGAGTTGACTGGTGTGATTTTGTTTTCTCTTATTTGAATAATGAGATTAGTCAGTCTCACAGCCCAGTAGTCTTTGGGAAACAGAGAGGGAATGCCGTAATCTTTGTTGCTGCAGATTTTACTGGCATCCACGCTGAGAGGTTACTTGGAAATTCCAAAGAAGCTCCAGCCCTGCAAAAAAATGTTGGCTTTAAGCACCAACAAGCAGGAAATTGAGACAACTTGTTTCAAACAGAAGCTACACCCACCTGAAAAGTGAAGCCAGCATGGAAGTACCATAACTCCGCTATCTTTTTAATAGCAACAAATGGATCACTTTGGTCACTCATTTCAGCTCAGAACAAAACAGTAAGTCCAGTTTGTGAATTTTGCTCATTCTAAGAGCCAGAATGCTTTATTATACAGAAAATACACATTCTAGATAATCATTAGCCAATGAGCATGCAGTTTTGCAGCTGACGCTCACTCATCATATCCTCTTTTAAAACACCAAAGCGACAGAGGCGAAAAAGCTCAAAACATCAGAGACCAGCAGGTGACCTCACCACAGCCTCTGTCTTTCACACCATCTATGGGGTAAACTGAGTGTGAGCAAAGGGTGCTCTTTACAGTATTAGTCTTGCAAATCTACACCCAGTATAAAATATTAAGCTCGAAATGTGCATAATCACCACCTACATTTGAGATTTAATCATTAAGAGGTGAGACACACATTAGCTGCTCGCGAAAACAAAACCCAAATGTCTGTTTAATCGTGTTCTCTGGGTAATTATCAGCACAATGACTGCATCACTGCAACGTCAGCGCTGAACCAGTCGCTTCTTGAGCTGAACCTTTCTGATCCCTGTGAACTGTGTTGGTGAGTCTGTTTCCCAGGCCCTCAGCATGCCACACACACACTGCGTCCTGGGAACTTAGACAGACTGAGAGGTTCCCAGTGCTCCCAGTGTGCGAGTGTTTGTGTGTGGAAAAGACATGGAGGTCAGGCTGTGGCGAATCGGGCTGATGGTGAAACAAGATTCCCTTGAAGCCTCATCTGTTAGTTTATAAAGACAAAGTTTAAAGTGGATCCTTCTGGAGAATTCTGGATTTCTTAATGCCACTAATTACCTCCAAATCTTCAAAATACATTTTACTGCTGATCATCTTATAAGCCATCGATACAGGAACAGATCATTTTCCTTTAATCCAAGTTGACTATTAATCACAAGCAGAGTAATTGTACAGTAGAATATATGTAAAAGGAAAGCAGTTATTGTACAGGCCAGATGGAAACAGAGCAGAAGCCTCTGAGCATGCTCACATCACGTCTTTCCGTCTCCTAACCAGCTGATGTGGCTTCTGAACTGTACCTGTATGTAAAGCATACACCTCCTCCACCCGCTCATTCTGAGTCCGACAGACAACTTCCTGGAGTCTTCAAAAGCACGCTGTGATTTGCATGTTGGCTACAGAAGAAGTAATGCAGGATTACCTACAGGAAACTGAAAATCATCCGCTCAGACTCTTCAACTTTCACATCGTGCGATGACTCACCTGTCCTACAGAAACTGCTGACACGTGCAACTTTATCTGTTTAGAAATCACTCAAGTTTGTATCAGCAGGTTTGTTCATGTGAAAAACTCGTTACGCTTGAAGATGGTGAAGTGTGTAAACTACGATTTTACAGCCTGAGAAGCAAACTGAATCATTAGAAGCTGACACACACACACACACACACACACACTGAAGCGCACCAATCTATAACATTGCAGGTTTGTACTCGCTTTAGCGGCAACATTTCCAGGGACTCTGTGTAGCAGAAGTAACAAGAAGGAGCTGCAAACAACGACACCTTTTGACATCATCAGATTGAATCATTGGTGAACAAAACTGTGAGAAAAAGAGTAAAAGAGAGGAACTACTTTAGGCTTAGAAACATACGATATCTAGAATTTAGGAGACAACATACTGAACAAAATGCACCCTTAAAATGATCTTGCCGACTTTCATGTATAAACACAACAGCACCACAGGTTTTGTATGTCCTCTAGCTCAGAGTTTCCCTCTCTGTTGTGCAACAGCAGCAGGTTGAAACTCATCCCCTCAGGCTCTCTCACTTTCTGTCCCATTGTGTGTCCTGTTGCTCCATCTCCGTGTGTCCTCTCGATCCAGCAAGTCTCTCTGGTTCTCCCTGATCTCAGTCTCGTCCTACAGGTTTTATTTCTTGAAAACTCACATCTCATCCAGCAGGAGGAAATGTGGGAAAACTAACAACTCCTGCAGCTCCTCTCCCACCCCCATCTGTCCCTTTAGGCGGACATCACACCATAAAAGTATTTTAAAGACTTTTAAAAGTTGTCTCATAAATACACGTGATGCTGGAGTATATAACCACAAATGTGTTCAACATGAATATGAGAAAAATGTGTACTGACGGTTCATTTAAATGTTGCAGAGGTATGGTGGTTTGTGTGAGCAGGTAGAAGAAAGAAGACTGATGACCAACACATGCACATAACAAAGTATTGGCTTCATGACTGAGATATCTGCCTAGTAACAACAGTGCATTTGATGTTTGCGCCTGAAAATTCTGAACTTGCAGAATACCTGCAGCTACTTTGCACTATTACTGCTGCAGTACCTCAAATAATACTGCAAATGTTTGTACTGCTGCCAGTTTCCCAGAAACTAAGACTGATGTTCACACAAACATACATAAAGCTACAGAGGAAACGTAACACAGGCTGTGTGTGTGTGTGTGTGTGTGTGTGTGTGTGTGTGTGTGTGTGTGTGTGTCTGTGTGTGTCTGTGTGTGTCTGTGTGTGTGTGGGAGACTGTTGGGTGTGCAGTATCACATGACAGAAGGAGAGAGGAGGGCTGTGAGAACAAATGCAGAGAGTGGGAAACTCTGGATAGAGGGAGCCACAGTGAGGGTGAGAGAGCCTGAGGAGAGAAAGGGGTGGGGCCTGGGAACAGGCAGTAGGGCCTCTCCATCATAAATAACACAAAACGGAATCTCTTAAAACCACAAACTGAGAAAACATCACAAACAACAGCACCCACTTTGAAAAAAAGTCTGCAAAGCATAAAATGACGTCTGTCCTTTCATAACGCTGGTTGGTCCTCTTCACTTTAGTTCTTATTTCCACAAACTAGTTGCCTCAAAGCTCTTTATTTTGTAAGGCAAAGATAATGTTTGAGATAGAATCACAAATAAGTTTCCTTTTTAACATCAGTCCCCTCTGAGCAAGTACTTGGCAACCATGGGAATGAAAAAAAAACCCTTTTTAGAAAGAGCCCTTCAAAAGATCCAGGTTCAATGGTGACGATGACATCTCTGTCCTACGATGGTCAAATAAACAGAGTGAGACGAGGAATAGGCCAAAAGTTTGAATTTAAATTACTCATGGAAATTAGAAGCCCCGGGGTTTGCAGAGGTGTTGCTGGGCTGATGACTAAAAGCCCTTTTTCACCAGTACTTCCCTGATTCACTCGGCCTGACTTGACTTGGTTTTTAGGGTTTCCACAGTCTTTCCACAGGACAAGACTCAGCTGTCCATCTGCATCTTAAGGATAAAGGTCACTCTTTCGAGGATGCCAATGTTCACATTTTGGACAGAGAGGACAGATGGTTTGAAAGAGGAGTGAAAGAAGCATCTATGTCCACTGTGAGCGACCATCTTTGAACAGAGGCGGGGTTTACGACACCAACTCTCTGCCATCTATAATCCAGTTTTGAGATCCCTTCCCAGACGCCTTAACACCCACTCACATCCTGGGCCATCTGACCTCAGGAAATCACATGATAAGGTGGGGCCAGGTTTCACAATGAACACACCCGAAACTCTGGCTGATTGGGACCCACACCCAGTTTCACACCTTGGCTCAGGCGATTAGAGGATCATCAGGGGTCCTTTTGTCCCTCTGTGGGGGGAAACTCCCACTAGGTTTATATCTGGGACTCTCCACCATTTGACCTTAGAACTGAAGAAGCTTCTCGGATGAGAGGTGAAACGTCTTAAAGCAACTTAAAAAAGTCCAGACGCTTTTCTTTGCAAGCTCCTTTGACTACGATGACCTGGATGACTGAGAACCTTCACAGACACTTTTTAGGGTTTCCCGTTAAGTGGTAGCAGCTTGTACCAGCACTGCTGCTGATTAGTTTTTTGTAGGATGTTGATAAAACAGAAAACAGTTTTTATGGCAAAATCTGGAAGGTGATTAATTGGTGTATTATTTGTACTGAAAATAATCCATTTGTCTGCTTTTTCCCACACTAGGTGATACATATCAGCGGATTTGACATTAAAAATTAAGAAAGTTCTTTTTCTAGGATTTGAACCTTTCTCAGATCGTCAATGTTTTTATTAAATCCCAGGACCACCTCACCCAGGAGGTGCCCACAAAGCATCCCTGTCAACTGGGTCCTTTCAATGTGGAGGAGGAGCGTCTCTGCTCTGAGCCCCTCCTGGTCGGCCAAACTCCTCATCCTATAGGATATATCTCTAAGGTATATCTCTAAGGAAGAGGCCAGCCACCTTTTGGAGAAAGCTCATTTCCGCCTCTTGTATCTGCGATCGAGGGGATACTGAGATCTCTCTCTACTACAGACTAAGACAGGGTCCAGCCCCTCTCCAACAGACTGGTTCCAGAACCCAAGCTGTGTCTTGAGGTGAGCCCAACTATATCTAGCTGGCACTTGTCAACCTCACGCACTAGCTCAGCCTCCTTCTCCAGCAGAGAGGGGACATACCATGCCACAATCACTAGTCTCAGTAGCTGAGGGTCCACCAGGGTCTCAGCCTCTGGTCAACACGCATCAAACACTGCACCCGACCAAAGGTGAGCAGATCTCCCTTCTTCGGCCTGCCTGGGCTCCAGGACGAACTGTTCTCTAGAGTTTTTTCTCACGATAGAAACTGTTTGCAGACCACTTAAAACATGCTTCACTCCTATAGCAGCTGCAGTTGTAACATATTGTTAGAGTAACCTAAAGATCTCCCATTTTAGTGTGCAGTACTGCCAAACCAATAAGTTGGAGAGCAGGAACATCTGAAGCATGTTTCCATCAGAAAATCACTAAGAGTTGTTGACCTGAGTGAAACACTAACAGTCTGAACCGTCTCGTTTCATGTCCAGGTCCCTCTGGTTCAGACTGTCGGTGGGTCAGAACAGTTTCCTCCACCTCCTCAGTCCTGTGTGCTGAGACGTCTCGACTTCAGTTTACCGCAGAAAAGCAGGAGAACGTGTATGTTTGTCTGTGTGTGTGTCTGTGTGTGTTTATGTGTGTGTGTGGCAGACAGCAGTTCAACTTTCTCCTTCGGCTCAGACAGAAAATATTCTAAACTGATGTTAATCGTACAGTTTGGGATTTTCTCAGCAGACTCTTGTATGCTGCTACAGGCTACTGCACTCCAACACCATTGAAAATCTTCACAGCTCCAGATTTTGTTTAGACAATCAGAAACATGTCAATGATCACAGTGGTTCAAGTTAGCAACAATGTCGTATTGAACCAAAACAGGAAGGATGCTTACACAATAACACAACCACCACCACAGACTGTACATACAAAATTGGCATCAGTAATTGGTTTTGAGTGCATTTCGAACCCTAGGTACCGTTTTTCTGATCACCGCCATGTTTGGTTTGTATTTTACTGGAGTCACAATTGACCACATTTAGATGTGATGGTTAAGTGCTAATTTAACAGGATAGCCTTGCGGACAGTCAAAGAAACCAGTGCCCCCAGTGCAAGCCTAAAAGCTTAAAACAGTTTGAACAGGTGAGTCATCACAAAACGCCATCAACCCCAGTACAGCTGCTACCATAGGGGAAGAATAGAAAACAAAATCTTTGATTGTACCAAGCAGTGTGATTGGTTTTTTCCAGGAAGTGGGGCAAGCCTCAAGTGACCATTAGAGGAACTGCATTTGCTGGCATTGGCTTGTTGGCTTCGCTTTTCTAGCTCAAGAATTTCCCACTTGGTCATTGCCAATGATCTCTTTGTCTTTTTATGCAATGCTAGGTAAACGCTATGATGCTTGGATCCATCATTAGGTTTTGGACTAGTTTTCAACTATATTATTTCTGTTTTAGGGCTTGTTTTAGTTTCCTCTATGCTGCGTTGGGATGGTTTGAGAGCATGCATGGACTGTTCCTTGGCTTGCTTATGGATGGTTTTCATCTGTTTTAGACATGTTGTGAACTTGATCAAGTCATAATAACTCCATAAATGAATGTACTAACTAGAGATGGACCGATCCGATATTACGTATCGGTATCGGTCCGATACTGACCTAAATTACTGGATCGGATATCGGAGAAAAGTAAAAAATGTAATCCGATCCATTAAATATCACGAAAGCACCTCACAAAACTTGCAACACGCCGTAACTCACCTCAGAACGTTAGCATGTCGGAGCAGTATGCATCACGTGATAGAGCGGCTGTGGCATGCGGGACCTGTCGGTGGTCTGGATAGCATTTGGAGCTTCGCTAGCAACCCGGCATTTAATCTCTGACAAAGTTATCCCGAGAGAAGTAAAGCAAGTGTGTAAGTCCATCTCTGAATGTTTGTAAAGCATTCCTGCGTTAAGCTTAACAAGCGATATATGGAGCGACTGCCTCTCCCTCTCCTGCTGCTACTTCGATCATGAAACTGCTTAACGATCAGCTGATCGGCTTTTCTGGCGAGTCCGTGTCTCTAGTTTGCTTTTGGCCCACTTTGCACCAGAAAGAGGAAACCAGCGGCTGAACAACAGCAGCACGTTTAAGCTTGATCAGCTGCTGTTAGAATTTATTTAATATTACTTTCTACACCAGGATCTTTTTCTACGTAGCTGACGGCTGGTAACTGTGCAGGGGCGGATCTAGCAAAGTTTAGCCAGGGGGGCCGATAGGGCATTAACAGGGAGAAGGGGGCATAAAGACATACTTTTCTTTCTTATTCTCATTTAAAATGTCGAGCTTTTAATAAATAATTATCCGAATCTTACACCCAAAGTTTTAATTTGATGTAAAATGAATAGAAGTCCATTACTGTATATAGTGACTACTAAGTCTAATATATATACCGTAGTAAGCTATAGTACTTTTTCCTTTGGGAAGGTACCATCTGTGCAGTGTGCAATTTTGCTGAAGAAAGATGTTGAATCTATTTAATATTTCTTGAAAAATAATTTATTTCTGTGCATTTTTTTTCACACTGCATCAAATTAAGGTTGATTACGTCGATTAAGCATCATGAGGTGGAGCGTGAGGGGTGGTTCCCTATTTTTTATTTATTTATTTTTGTTGTTGCTGGGAGTTGGAACCCTATTAGTTAGGTTGCTTAATATTTACGCTAAGTACTCTTTAAAATACCAGAATAGGGAGGATGGTGTAGGTTTAAGTTTATTAGATTGATCAGTATTGCTGAACTATGAAATATTTTTTTTGCATACAGGTATAACAGAATAGCTTTAGTGTAGTTGTTGTTTTAAACTTGAGTATGAACTTATACAAAATGCAGCAAGATATTTAAAAAACAGTTTTGTTGATTAAAAAACACTATATCGGATTCATATCGGTATCGGCAGATATCCAAATTTATGATATCGGTATCGGTATCGGACATAAAAAAGTGGTATCGTGCCATCTCTAGTACTAACATGTGTGAGTGATCTTTTATGTATCCATATGTCTTAAAACCGCAGTGTATAAAATTAATAATAGTGGTGCAGTGTCAATGTCATCTCACAGCAAGAAGGTCCAGAATCTGAATCCACATCTGGATGCATGAGTCCTCTCTGAGTACTCTGGCTTCCTCCTGCAGTCTAAAGACATACACATGGGATCACATAGGCTCTGTCTAGATTTTTATGACAGTTCAATATTATATTGATTGTGTTTGTTTGTTAAAAACACCCACATCAGGATCGTGCTGCACACACTGAGGGATGTTGCTGTTAATGGATGCTAACAGAGATCAATACACATTGAGCTCACAGTCACAGGACACCAGCAGCTTTCTGTATTTTCTCTCCTTGAGAACCAGCTGAGATCTGACACTACTCGGCATTCAGCTTATATACTTTTTGTATTTTCCTGTAAACATTCAAATCTGTTTATTTTCAGTTGAAGCTTTCATGAACTCAGGAGCTTCAGCTTTCCCACATCATGTAACAGTTTCCCAAAACTGCTCCTCAGAGGAAAGCTTGCGAATCCTCTGCTCACGTAACAGCAGTATTTTACACTGTCATACAGGTGCAGCTGAACTTGATTGATTTACATCAAAATTATTTCATTTGCAGTGACTCAGTGGGTGTAGCTCAAGTAAAGCATTTTGAGTGCTCAGAGAAGAAAATTGCTATAATGGAACGAGTTTACTCAACGACTGCAAGCCTCCAGTGGCCTGAGTCTCAAACTTCTGCCACCATGCTTGACAGCTGGTACAAAGTGCTTATGTCACTATGCTGTGGTTGATTTTTGTCAAACATGGCATGTGCACCATGATCAGACATTTTCAATTTGATTAACTGTGCGGGGGACATTGTTTCAGAAGTCTCGTGGTTTGTTCAGATGCAGCTTTGCAAACTTTGTTGTCCTAGCATGGTTCATTTATCCTTTTCAAACAAGCCATACTGGTTTAGTCTTTGCTAACTGCACTTAATGAATTGTTGGTAAATTGGTGAGTTTGGTTTAACGTTCACTCCTGGGAACATTGTTAGCACATAGCTGAAGTTTTAATCAGTTTTATTCATATAGTGCCAAATCACAGCAACAGCCGCCACAAGTCACATGCTCACAATTGTGCAAGTGCAAGTGCAAGTGCTTGCCCTCTTGATTAATATGTTAACAGCAGGAGTATGCCTTTACATATGACTGCAGAGGTTCCTTTCTTTTTTCTCATATATGTCTTATATCTTGTTATTTTAGTGCAGATTACACAGTTTTAGCAAAACAGTCAATTTCATGCCTGTAAATTTGAAAGAATCCTTACACTGATCACAGTGAAGACATCAGAAATGAAGGAGCAAACTCAGAGGGTAACTGTTGTTTTGTGAGGCTCAAATGCGTAAATATTGATGAGTAATCCATTTTTGTGTTTTCTAACAGAGAGCGAGCTCATACTGACATCATGTGAGCCTCATCTCTCTCTCTGTGCTTTGATCACCCGCCTTCTCACTCCATCCACAACGGCCTCCTCTGATTGGTCAGCTGAGCCCGGCTCACTGTTTGACTCATCCAATCCTGTGGCAGTGTGAGGGGAGGAGATGATGTCATCACCAGCAGCTGACTCACCGGTCACATGAGATCAGTCTCTCCCTCCCTCTCTCCATTCTTCTCTCCAGGTCTGCATTTCCCATAGACCCTAACACTTCCCGAAAACACATCAGCAGACAGAGACACCGACCTTGTGTGTGTGTGTGTGTGTGTGTGTGTGTGTGTGTGTGTGTGTGTGTGTGTGTGTGTGTGTGTGTGTGTGTGTGTGACATCATGTAGTTCATCTTGGATGATATCAGACTACATTTTTAGCGGTGATCTCATTCTAGAACCAAAAAAACAAAACAACCCCCCCATAGAAGTCCTTCCACTGCACACTAGTCTTATTTTATCTGGAACTGTTATTTCTTTCCTATTTTATATTTTTACCATTTATCTTTAGATGCAACCAGGAGAACCTGCTGTTTTAATTTCATCATCATTTCCTATTTTTAATCCTCAAACTTTAACGTTTTTCTAAGGTCAAACTATATTTTTCTTTAATAAAGCCTTGCTACTCATATCTAAAATGTATTTCTTCCAATATACAGATATGATCACAGCTTTCAGCAACTTGCTAAACAAACCAAGCACCGTACATTATTTTCTTCGGGGTCGTCCTCTTTTGCACCTCTGAACCACTTCCTGTACCCTGACAGTCCCATTCTCAACACTCACACTTTTGCATTTACAGGAACTCTTTCAAAATGCAGACAGTGAACTTTTACCCTGGTGATGAAGTGTTGTTGCATTTATTATAACCAAACATCCTCCTCACACTCCTGGTGTTCATATTTTTTTGTTCATGCCACCTTTAGCATTTCCCAATGATGCTATTAAAGGATAAACCAAATCTTGAAATGAATAAGCTTGCTACTATTGCTGTGTGATTTTAGAAACTGTATGTAAATCAAAGCTCAGATTTGTGTTAAAAATAATGTTTAAACACAATCAAAACCTGCTGTTCACTCTAGGTCTGCATTTTAACAACATGAAGTTCTTCACAGAGGGACTTTACCCCACTTTGGGCCTGTGGCAGGGAGTTTTAGCTCAGCTCGTAGAGAGGAGAGGTCAGCCTGAGTAGTTCAGCAAGCAGTGCCAAATGGTGCTGACTGGCACATGTGCTGTATACCAGCTTCTACAGTAGGATGCTGAGGCCTGAAGGAACACACTGGGACCAAGCAGCAGATGCAGCCGTGGCAGACTGGGCAATGAGTCAAAGGAGGCATCCTGAGCTGGTTCCTGCAAGATTGAGCTGTGAAAGGCTGTGTGTGAAGATGCTTGCCTGTAAACTAATCAGCAGCATCAAAAGCTATTTTGTCCTTATATGGACGGAAAGTCTTGGGCAGCAGTGACGATGCTGACGAGCGTGTGTGTGTATGTGTCTGCGTTAGGGGTGGAGGGCTTCCCTGGAAAACAATAGAAGCTATTGCTTTGTGCTGAAGCTGAGTGATGATGTCAGCAGTGAGTCAGAAAGCAGCCAGAGATGGAAAACAAGTCCTCCCTAGAAGAGTGGAGGGAGGGGTTCCTGTTAACAGGGGTAGCCTAGTGGTGCTGTGGGGTGACCACTGATCTCAAACTCCTGCAAGTCAGTGTTATAGGTCTGGGAACTGTGAGAGGAGGCCTGTGGTGCATTCATGTCCACGACAGGGAAACACATGGGAGGTTCACCATTTTTCCTGCCAGGAAATGCCACCTAGCTTAGAGTTCATAGGGTAAATAGCTGACCTTTCTGATGCTGAGGGTGTAGACTCTCCTCAGCTCAGCAACAAGAAAACACCCACCCATATTTGGGAACTGTTAGGAACGTCTTTTGCTATGTTAAGATAAACCTTCCTAACACGGAGCCCTGCTCTATGATTTTATGACCTGACAAGTGAGAAATCTTCTCTTCTCTTCAAGTTTTTTCCACCCACAGTTGAATTACTTCAATTCCAATGAGGCTCAACACAGCTGCACAGCTGATGAAGTCTGGATGATAAGGGGTGTTCAGTTTAACCAGGTTTGGTAATTATACCACCTTAATGCAATCCTGTAGATACTGACAGCTCAGCTAGGACCGCTCCTATCTGACTTTGGGCCCAAAGTCTGATAGGAGCGGCACTATCTGACGCCACATCCTGGTCATCAGACCATCACAGGGAAAACACATAAAGACAAACACAGGCCTTTCTACAAAATTACTTTGCTTTACAGACAATCCTTTGCCCCCAAATGATGCATGTAAAGAAGAATAGAGAAATGATCATGATGTGATTCGTTCTGTTTGTGATGAAGACTGCAGTCTGCAGGGGCAGTACCAGGACTGGAGAGTTCACAATATCACAACATTTTAAATTTGCTGTTTCATGATTGTGAATGCAGTTTTTTTTTTTAGCTTTAATTAGCCAATCAGCATGTGTTTCCTGTTTCTGTGAGTCAGCTGACACACACACACACACAGGGTCAGCTGACTCTACCGAGGTGACAACTCTCTTACTTATTCGCTCACATGGTTGTCATGCAGATTTTACTCTTCACAGTTACTAGGTGCACATGTGTGTGTGTGTGTGTGTGTGTGTGTGTGCGCAGGAGGACATGTGTATTACAGTCACATTGGGGGGAGTGTAACACTCTCATAAGGATTCGAGGTTTGAATGCAGCTCATTGTCATGTTCCTTAAAGTGATGCATGTGTAACTCTGTGTGCATGTGGCCCAGGTATCACTGTAGGGACCTACGTCTCCACACTTACATGATACCATAGAGGAGCAAACACATGTTCCCCTGACTCTGCATGTTCTAAGACATGTTTAAACTTAAAAATCACCACTTGCCTAACCAAACAGCACTCTCTTCCTGACCTTCAGAATAACACCCCGGGAAAGGAATGCAAGTCACTGTAAATTCCTCTGAAGTCATGGACACATGACCGTGTGTGTGTGTGTGTGTGTGTGTGTGTGTGTGTGTGTGTGTGTGTGTGTGTGTGTTCCTGCTGTGGGGGAGCTAAACCTCCAAATTACCTTTGAGGAAAAAGTTCAGCCATCCTGGTATTTGTGACGCCAACATTTTCCTCTTCGCTCCCTGACTCTTTATTTCCAAACTGAAATGCAGCAACAACCTGACAGTTAACTGCTCTTAATCTTTGTTCAGACTGCAGAGGTGAGGTTTGCTGTGAGGTTTCTGCTCCACATGTTTATTCATTATCAGTCATGATAAGTGGCTGAATACTTTCTTTTGAGAACAAATGTGCAGCCAATGTCCTGTTCTGCCAGGACAGGGCGCATCATCCTGCTGAAACACTCTGTGGTGGACAAAAAGAAATGAACATGGTCAGCAACAGTACCTGGGTTATATCTAACTTCCATTTGAAAATCCCAGGTTGAAACAGGTTAAAGGTTAAAATTGGCACAATTTTAAATGGTGTGTTAGGGTTTGGTAATCTGACAGTTTGGCAGTGAGTGCAACTGAAATACTTTATATGTTTGTGCACAACTTCCTGGATTCACTGTACACTGGAAGAAAGCAGACAAAAAGCT
>NW_005187462.1:1599384-1604960 GCF_000239375.1 Pundamilia nyererei
GTGTGTGTGTGTGTGTGTGTGTGTGTGTGTGTGTGTGTGTGTGTGTGTGTGTGTGTGCGCGCGTGTGTGCACGCATGTGCATGTGTTCGTGAGCATCATTTCCCCTTTGAGCTGATAAGGGAGGACACACACCCACTGACCGTACTGAGTATTTGTGTGTGGGTGTGTCTGTAGGCTACAGGTTATTTAATCCAGATACTTTACAGCACCTTTTCTTCTCCACTTCCCAAATAAGGACAAAAGCTCTCATAGACACCTTACAGGAAGAAACCTTTCAGGAACAAAAGAGCAAACAGGGCCGTGCCTAAACATTTCCAAGTAGGAAGTAGCATCCGAGCTTCCTTACAGCCAGCAAAAAGACTCTGTTGTATAATACACACATTTTATCAGAAAATGAAGAGCACACCCTCTGTATTCAGTAAAGGATACTTCTGGTGTATTTTAGACTGTGGGACTTCCCTTTAATATGCAAAAATGGTTTGTGCATATCAGCGGAAAATGTGCAAGCGTCCTGCAGCTTTCAGGCTCCGTGGAGCCTGCACCACTCCTTTATTGCAGGGTTTTCACTTTATTTCAGGGATTCAGTTTAATTTAGTTGTTGTTGTTGTATTTCAGTATTTCCCTATCTTCTCAACAGGTTGTGGTCATTTTGAAGAACCCACGTAGTCATAATTAGGCACAAAGAAAAAGAATGTAAATGCAGGGTCCAACTTGAGACTTAGACCATGAGTTGTAGAGAAACATTAATCGAATTAATCAAACACCTGAAACAATCGCAGATCTGCTAACAGTGTTTCCAAACTTTTAAAACCCAGACAGTCATCCATCCATCATCTACTGCGTATACAGCTCAACGGTCTAACCAGACCTCGAGCCCTTCAAGCTCTGAATAACCTATAACAGTATATCTGAGGCCCGGTCCAAGTCTACAAAGTCCCAGCACCTTTCAGTATACTCGATGAGGTACTGAGCTAGCCACCAGTATTCCACTACTAGCATAAAAATAACCTGGTAGTTATTCATCCTGAATCTGAGGTTTGACTAACTTATTCACTCTTCTTTCCAGTTTTTGTTTATTCTACACCTGTGCAGTAAAACAATAAAAGAACAAATGACAGAAAATTAGCTGCACATGAAAGTCATTACAGGTTCAGCCTGAGGTTTATGTGCTTTACCTGAGACAGTTTACTGCTTACACATTGCTCCATGCTCCTTTTATGGCGCATCCTGTGTGTCTGTGGACGATGATTCATTCTGGAGAAAGCCCTGAGAAAATGACATCACCAGCAACATCTGGAAGCTGGAGAGAAAGTGTGTGTGTCATGCAGCACATACTGAATGTGTGTGTCTGCGATTTTGCAACTGCAACTACAGGAAAGTCTCAAACATGTTTTCATGATTTTACATTTTTTTCTCACCAAAAATCATCAAACTGTTTAAAACGGATATTTTGTCATGTGAAAGAGGACACGCTTTGGCAACATACTAGAAGACTAAAGAAGAGTCTGAACTACAGTCACCTCAACCAAATGCAACATTTATGAAGCAATTTGAAAGTATTTTGGGTGTTTTGTAATTGAGCTGTAAATCTCGTTTTCGTCCCCATTTTTGTTTAGAGACTCTCTGCTGCTTCAGATACATCAACAGAACAGAGACACACTGTAGCCCTTCCCATTCGGTTTTCCTAGAAGCCCTTCAGCTGAGCCTGCAGGTACTCAAATATACACATGTGCGCGCACACACACACACACACACACACACACACACACACACACACACACACACACACACACACACACACACAGAGCTCAGTGTCTGAGTTTTGTCCCTCTGCCAGTCACCCGCCCAGCTCTCTGTCTGCACACTTCTAGGAAACGAAGCTAAACTGCTGAAACAGGAACTGAAATCCTCCCACCAGTTTTTGCATGTGGATCCACAGGAGCCTAATTACTCGCCTGAATATAAGACCATCCCTCCCTTTCTTGACAAAAGACCTTTAGAGGTCAGGAAACTTGGCAAACTTCCCCTGACATGCTATTAGTGATCATCCTCTGAACACTGTAAGATGTATATGTCTTGTATATAAACAGAACTGATCTCTGCAGTCCAGCAGTTAGACTGGAACTTACCATCATGAAATAAGCTGTTAGGCTTGTAATTCTGTGTTTGCAGGCAGACCTTTTATACACTCACTTTTGAAGTAGTTTTTATTGTGAGTTTACAGAGGGAGCAGCTGTAACAGTGGGAGTCATACATGAGCTTTCCTCCTCATGGAAACTCTGATATCAGCTGAGTCAGCCTCAGCTTGTCCAGAATCAGCAAATAAAACTTTGTGTTGGATATTCTGAACACATTTTTGGAGAGGTTTCCTGCACAACCAGACACAGACAGAGCTTTAGAAAAAAACAAATATATACAGAAACAGCAGCCAATCTCCTCCCTGCTCCTCAGCGCAGACGTGTCACAGTTCATTGTTTCTCTCATGTAGTTCTTCTGAATTTTTCAGTGGTCTACTCTGTTACAGTCAGTGTTGCTTAGTAGCAGGACTCCCTCCTCAGTCCCTTATGGTCACCGTGTGTTTGTTTTGAAGGGGAAACACCTCTGAGCGGGGTAACATTACAGAAGACCTGAGAACAGCTCTCAGAGAACTTCAGGGGACTAAAGGGGCCTCTGTGGGGGAGTCGCTCTGCTGTCAGACTGAAGTGCTTCATTGAGTGCTGAAACAGTGAGCGACTGTTGGTGACAGCAACAAAACAGAGGAGTCATGTGATCTGAAAACATACACATGCATGTTAACCCCTCACTGTGTGAACACAGAGCCACTGTGTGTTACAGTAATGAGGTTAATGGGTGCTGAGTCTCATGGCCTCATGACTCTGACGACTTTGCTTTTCAGTCAGAAATAGCCGACAGCTTTGAGCTCGAAACAATGAGAACAAAGAACAAAAACAGACTTTTTATGATGTCCACATTCAGAAATAACAGCGGCTTTTTGTTTAAATTGATACAATATCCACAAAATGTTACAAGTCATAAACTATTTTAAATAATGCAAGCTAGAAAATGAAATGTTAAAAATATATTTTGGTAATAAAAAGCACATGAAATATGCTTCAAATGACAAAAACATTTTGGTATAAAATAAATACAGCGGTCCCTCGTTTATTGCAGGAGTTACTAAAAATAACCCGCGACAAGGCGGGTTATTTTTAGAACCAACTTTAAGTAGCCAACTTTATTTTTTACAATTATTATAGATGTTTTAAGGCTGTTAAACCCTCACTACACACTTTATACACTTTTCTCAGACCGGCATGAACATTTTCACACTTTTCTTTCTTGTTTAAACTCCCAAAGTTCAAACCTTCGTAGACAATCAAGTCCAGTATTATAGAATGAAACCAAAGATCAAACCCTGTTTTCAGGTTCAGAACCTGGGAATAGAGCGGCTGTGAGAGAATTCAACATTAATGAATCATTAATGAATCGGTGGTACGGACGTGGAGGACGAAAGCAGAATGAGTTGAGGAAAGAAGTCCAACTTTTTGTGCGATGGTTAGCATCTTCCTCGGCCTTTTGGGTGCTACCGTTTCGTCGACATCGTTGTGTTTGTTGGGGAGAAAACTTACAAACATACAGTACAGCACTTCAGAGTCACACTGCTAGCGATCGAAGATTTATGTAAAAGCTGGTGAACCGCGTTATAGCGACACTGGACATCAAAATGAATCACATGATCTCATGAGTCCAACATACTGAGAGGACTTGGCTTCCCTGTCGACCTGCAGCAGGCCGAAAGGTCACAAAACATCAGTTACTCACTGACCCTGAGTGAACAGAGATGCTGTTTGCAGCTGTCAAGTTTTTCTCATCTTATCTTAGACTTGCTCATATTTAACATTTATAGTATCCAGTTAATGTTTTAAGTTTGCATGTTGTTGATTGGCCCTGCATTAAGAATAATAGTGTCATCACAGCTCGCAGAAACCCATTGTAGACAAATCACATTCACATATGTTGCAGCTCACGAACTGAAAGATGATCATTTAATAACAGTGTTTCTATTTAGAGGAAATTAAAGTCTTTAAAGTCTTGTTGCTAAACTTTGAGACAAATAGAGGGTCACACTGCAAGTCAGAGATCAGCAGCTGGACCTTCAAAATAAGACAAGAAACTGTCATTATGTTATGCATGTGACTATGTTAGTCACGGTGTCACGTGCAGTCTGATCAGTGCCGGTCATTGTGAGAGTATCTAAACACACAAATGGCTGTCAGAGTCAATCAGCTGTTAGTTTGTCCCCTGCAGCTGTTTTTCAGCAGTTAAAGATTCTGAATTTATTTAGGGTTAAAAATAGAAACAGGCTGGACACAAACAGTTAACAGGCACACAAACTAACCCACAGACTGCTGTAAACATGCTGGATAGCAGGCAATGCATCATGGGAGAAATACAGAAAAACAATGAAGCTCAGAACTGTTATCGGACTCTGAGTTTAACTCGACTGTTGGTAAACAGATCAATATTTTATGTGTTGTGATTTGCAGATTAAAGATTATATTTCTAATTTGTTTTGCTGACTCCTCATACTGGATACAGTTTAATAACTGAGTGTAATTTGAAGGTGGAGCACTGTCACCTCGTGATGTGTTAAACAGAAAGTTTGTCTCTCTACATGGTTTCTGACAAGCATTTAATGAAATAATACTCATTATGTGCATGAATGAATTCACTGAGCGTCCCTGCGTGTGTGTCTGTGTTGGTGTTAATCCCCTGAGACAGCTGGCGAGTGTGTCTGCTCTGACACCACTGTGTTCAGACTGTTTGGCTTCTTCCTCAGTTTGGTTTTCAGAGGATTAAACATGAAGTCATGACGTCTCTCAGCTGTTCCCTTCACATCCCAAATGGATTTTTATTGTTTACAAACTGCTTTCTATTTCAAACCCATTGATGCTAACTGGAGCTTTTCCTGATTTGCTTTTCTGTCAATTCATCCATCCATTTTCTGGGGGGGTGGAGCCTATCCCAACTGCCACAGGGTGAGAGAAAGGGTACACACTAGACAGGTTGCCAGAGCAAACACAGACAACTATGGGTATCGTTTAGGTTTTATCCGATACCGGTGCCAAACCGATACTTTTGAAACGGTGCCGGTGCTTAAAGAATGAAGAACACAAACTTTGTCCAAAAACCTCTCATGTTCAGCTGTTTTTTTTGTAAAAAGATAACAATGTTAGCCTTTCCTGCAGCTACAGGGAGTGCAGAATTATTAGGCAAGTTGTATTTTTGAGGAATAATGTTATTATTGAACAACAACCATGTTCTCAATGAACCCAAAAAGTTTCTGTGGTGCATGCCTTTGTGTTGTTATGCTCGGCTCCAGGAGGATTCTGGGAAGTGAACTGACAGTTTAAGAGCAGTAAATTCTCATTTCTGATAAATGTTTTGGCTCAGAAAGAGTCAAGCTGATGACACATCTGTGCACTTTCTGTTTTTTGGATGTGTCACTCTTGTAGTTAAAGCTAAATGCTCTTGTACTTCAAAGGTTGGATGATTAAAACGCAGCAAACCCATCA
>NW_005187462.1:1607459-1611581 GCF_000239375.1 Pundamilia nyererei
AGACAGAGAGAGACGGCACTCTCTCTCCAGCCATTAATACCTTTTTTCTGGCGTCCCAGTCGAACAGGGATCCCCAAACAACGCTCTGCTGCTATGGGAGACGCACCAGTGCTGTTGCTGTGGTGACTTGAGTCACTCATAGCCTCTCACACATGCAGCCCTGTGCATTGTGTTTCTCTAGTCCGAGCTAGAGGCCGCTCATAAGATAATGCACACAGCTTATTACTGCAACTGACCACTAAGACCTGCCCCCAAGTTACTGTTGCTAGCCCTGTGAAACTTGTCTCAGTAAAGGTTAAAATAATAGGAGGATCATTTCCACTGAACTGAGTGTTTACTATTAATTTTAGAGAAACTTTGTGGAATGAGTCACCTTATCAGCTTCTTTTGTTTTTCTTTTAAAAGTTATCAAAGTAGAAACAAAGCAATAACAAATTTACAGTGTAACTGACTGTAACTAAGGGGGATTTTCCAGTTTTGTGTGTGTGTGTGTGTGTGTGTGTGTGTGTGTGTTATATCAATTCCTATTCATACTCAGAGGGACCATATAAGGAAACAGGCTGCTGGTCAGACTTTTTTCCTCTTCTGGAAATACAACGTTTTACTGGAAAGATTCATGCAGAGAAACAAAGGAAGTTGTGGACAAGGTTAAACTTTTTAGGAATGTGAGGAATGATGAGCGAGATTCCCTGGAATCAGGACTCCCCCTTGCTCTTTCCTTTAGTTTCTATTTCAGTTTGACCTTGCTCTCTTCTTCCTGAGCCATAATACACACTAATAAATCTACACAGAATCTTTAAATGCAGAGTATCACTGCAAATCACATTATACCGTATGAATATGTAAATAGGTAAATGCTGTAAGTGCACACACATAGAGGGTTATTCTGGTGTTTGTAAGGACATCATATTGACTAGCATCCATTTTCCACATTTCATACTAAAATCTAATGATTTACCCGATTAGACCGTGTGTTGTTATCCCCAAAAGAGCAATCTGCCCATGCAAACAGATTAGTCTCCACAACACGAGCAAAGTGAGTGCATGTGCATGTGCACGCACCCACACATGCATGAACAATTTGAGTGCATGTGCATGTGCACGAGCATGTACCAGCAATAACGCTGCAGACAGGGACAGGACGTTACCTGGATTCAGATCAAACAAAAACAAAAACACGCTAGTGAAAAAAACTCTCCCTCCCTCCTTCCCTCCCTTCATGAACTTTCCTCTAGTCCACCCCTCCTCCCTCTCTTTCGCTCAGCTCTCGCCCTCTGCCTCTCTGTGTTCTAACGAAACACAAACCTGAGGACTGTTTGTCCCGGGAAATAGTCACATGTCATCATACAGGAATCTTGCACACTTAACTGATCTGAAAGCAGCCAGCAAGTCTCTAAAGTGCAATTACAGAGTTCTGCAGGAAGAGCCCAGAACACACAGGACTTCACCACACCCTCCACTTCTACCTCTCTATCTATCTGCAGACTTACGGCCTCAGCACAGTCTAATTATTTTAGACTGAGCAGCCCGGCAGTACCTCAAAGCTAGCTGCAACATGAATCAAACACTGATGCATCAATAAATATAATCTGATCATTCTTTTTTCCATGTTTTAATTGACATAATTTAATGGCTTACAGTACTGCCCCTTTCATTTAAAACATCCATGCTTTACACTTTTAAAAACTCCCACTTTTTGCAGACGTGCTAAAAAGCCCACTTCATATTTGGTGCTTTGTTACTCGTTGAGCACTCAAAGCTCTTTATAACACCAACATAATGGTCTTTATAAAACCCGTAATGTGTTTTTTTGTTTTTGTTTTTTGCAAACTACTTCCCATTTCACCCTACACGAGCTTGACTGAAGCTTGCAGACTGTTCCTGTGGTTTTTGCGATCTTCTTTTCTTCTGTGCCAGTTTAGAAAAAGCTGAAGGTGTCTTATGGCTCGTTATCTTTCTGTAAAATGAATGGCCGCCCAAGCTGACACCAGACAGGAATCATGTTATGCCATGGCCATAGATTGTGTTGGTCTAGTCCTCAATGCTGCATCTGGGAAAAGATGCACTAAAATCCTGCTTGGTGCAGTCACATTTTCAACATCAGTTCTTCTGTAGAGCAGTGCTGGTGCTTTCCTGGTAGCAGTAGTTGTTTGGCACAAATGTGGCTCATATTTGCAGTTTTACTTGAGTCATACTGAACACTGATTCTGGACACTTTAACTTCAGTATAGGTTCACCTAATCTCGGCCAAATGTCAGGTGTATTGTGACACTTGGCCCAAATCAAGCTCGTGATTTTTGGGCCTGCACAACATTTGTCAGTACCACCTGAGTCCAAAGTGCCATTTATCTGCTATCTGGGGCAGCTGATGCATCAACCACTGTGAAGTTTTCCATTGTAGGAAAATTTCTGACCACTTAACCTTTTTTGTGGGTTTTTCCTTCTGAAGTATCACAATGTCAAGGGCAATGGTCTGTCTCCCTTTACAGCTACCTGCAGTGCAATATTGTCCAAATAATCCTTCAGTGGGTGAAGTAAGACAGTCTGTTCCAGTCTGCTTTAACCCAAACAGAGATCCTGCTATGCTACCATTAGGAAGAACCCTTATTACGCCAGATTTGTTTGTTTACTGAATCACGCATACATGATAATACCTTATTTTCGATAGCGTGATGTGAAGGATAAACAGAGGAGTAACACCAGCATGAGAGATGTCTATTTGACTTCGTGACTTGCTCTTCTAGAACAACAGCGCTTCCCCATTCTTCGTATTTATGTGATAAACCAAAGCCTATAATAAAATCCTCTCTGCTTTTTTCTCAACGGAAGCAGGGCGATGCTAACTTCCTGGTTGGCCTGCAAAAAAAATATTTCCCTGTAGCATCTAAAGACATGAGGGATTTTAAGTAATCAACAAAAACGAGACATCTTTGTTGTGCATTTGCATCCAGTTTTAAAGGCTCCGTTTATTATACTTTGTTCTTTATCTCTAAAACTCAGGCTTTTCTTGCTCCTTCGTACCTTTTTGTAGCATCAGCAATACTAAATCTCCTGTTTCCTTTTTATCAGTAAACGCTCGTCTTAAAGTTTGAACAAGCTCATGTGTTTGGAAGCGGGTTCATTTACAGCAACAGCAAACAGGATTGTTGAATGTAAGGAGTGGAAGTCACATCACTTTGTTTTGCTTGTTTTCTTTTTCAGCCTTCATCATTTAAATGTAAAGATGTGTTACTGTACATGAACTGAGGGAAGTTTGTTTGTGCACATATATTGCTTTTTAGTTGCAACACTTCTTCAGGCGTGTTAACATAACTGGAAAAAGTTTTTTGTACAGCTCAGTCTGGCTTTCAGCTTGCATGAAGTAACACAGTATTCCACTGCAACGCAGCAGTGATGGATGCTTAAATAATCCTCTGTAGATATTAATAAATATTCCTCCCTATTTTAAACGTTTCTTATCGATTTGGTACTTATTCCAGCTTAACAATGACAGCAAATGGTTTGTGAATGCAGAAAGAGCTGCAGGACACACGCTGGCTGTGACATGGATGTCATGTCAGAGGTCAGGACGGCGCCCACCTGCTCTGATGATGCAATGGAAAATTGTTCCAAAAGGGACAAAATAGGTCTGAACTCTGTTAGTTTCAGAGCTGCTGGAGGTGCAGAAGGGGCAGCAGTTGTAGTCTGTTTACAGCAGATAGCAGAGAGAGGTGGGACGAAAGAGAGAAAAAGGGGCGAGTGCTTCTCACTAATGGTTGGAAATATAGAGAAGAGGGGAGGAGCAGGGGGAGGAAGTGAACAGAGGGAGCGATGGAAAAGTTTCAGGCTATTGCACCAATACATTCCTACACTGATGCAACAACCTGCTAAGCTGCAGGTGACTCCACAGATTAGTGACTTTGAATAAATGTTCTACGACTGCACAATGCAAAGTATTGTAATGAGTTAAAAACTGTTATCGTTAAATTAAAACCTTAAAAAAAAGTGTGTGGAGACAAAATATGGATTCTCCTTTTTCATTCTGAACTCTGATGAAGCGGGAACCTCAACTCTGTATATTTTTATATATTTTATTTATTGTTTACTCTATTTAATTTGTAAAATATGTGTACACACACACAC
>NW_005187462.1:1612105-1613994 GCF_000239375.1 Pundamilia nyererei
CACACACACACACACACACACACACACACACACACACACACACGCCCTTTCTTCTTTGACATTTTCTTTTCCAATGAATGGACAAATCTTTGAGCGACCTGTGGCCCATCAGTCAGAAACATATCTCTTCTTACAGGTTTGGATTCACTGCTTCATCCTGTCTGTTTTGTTTTGTTCGTTGTCCTTCTGCGCTGTTGCTAGGTTTGCATAATGTGACATGGTGCTGTGATTTATGATGTTGCAGTGGTTCAACATTGTGTTTCTCGGCTAATATATTCATTTGTCCAGTCATATTATTCTATTTATTTTTGTTTAGGAAGTTTTCTTTTTTACAGCCTCTGACCATAAACATCTTGCCATGGTCAGGTTTTACAGATTGAGCAGAGGAAGTAATATGAAAATGCAAATTACAGCTTTCATGTTGTATATTTTCTAAACGAGGCTCTAAAATGAACCTGACATGATGCATTAAGATGCATGCATGCATTTATCAGTAACCACCTGTTAGGAAGTTTCACTCTAAAACATCTCGATAAGACGTTACCATTCGTCTGCTCCTCACATATTTTCCCAGCCTCTGTCCTTTTTTCTCTTGCTCTGTTGTTCCATAATTTAATTATTCAATTTTGCAGGACTTGTTCTGGCACGTCGGGTATTTTAGTGAAGGCACTGGCTGTTCTGAGCAGATAAACCGTTGTTAAGTTGCATCTAATTCAGATGTGAACTTTGATCACATGCGGGAACACCATGTCTCTGCACAAAGCTAATAAAATTGGCTTAACATTTTTAAAAAGCAAAAGGCGAGCTCAGTAAAAAGCGAACATAAAGAGGCAAAAAACAAAAGGTGCGTACGCCAGCTTACCTCAGAGGTAAGATGATTCACATCATTCTGGAGTTAAATTAATGTTGACTAATTGTTTTTATTGTTTGTTTTTCTCTTTTTGCAGAACACTCATGTGTTTGAGCTTTTATCTAGACTATAAAATCAAATGTCCTGAAAGCATTAGGTATCCTTAAAACATGGTTTAGCTCACATCAACATGTTCAATTATTAAACAAGCTAATGCTAAACAACTGAAGTGTTTTAACTGTCATCTAAATGGTTTAAAGTTGGACAAACCTGGTTAACCAAATTTTGTTTTGACATTAATTAACCAACTAAACCTAATTCTTGATCTTAAACTAAGGTCATCAGTGTTTTAGTGACTTGAGGGGAATATTTGCTAAGCTGACCCCACAACTGCTTTGCTAACTGAACGATTAGCTTATGCTACAGTCACACTGGGTGGGGAACACAGTGGTGCATGACCAAAATTACTGGGACCGTGTGAACATTAATTTGTTGCCTCTGAGATGGTAAGTCACTGTCATTAGTGAGCTGCACCCCTGACCTCTGGATGACCACTCAGCTGCTTGACTAATATTTTTTAACCCTATATATACTTCACGTAACAATTATTGTAGTTTAATATTAATGATATACGAGCTACGCTATTTTTATATTGTAGCCAACGTATGGAAAAACAATTACGAACAAGGCCATAAGAATGTGTGCTGGATTTTTTAAGTTACATCTTAATTTAAAAGTTTTTTAAAAACTACTTTACACAGGCTATGAATCTCTGGAGTGTTAAATACTATGTTGATAAATGGGATAAATAGTCAGTGATGATAGTGTGATAGTATTAATGCTTGGTTTTGTTCTCTTGGGAAGCATCACTGCTGTTTGCGCTTGGTCGGTCTGCAGGCTCTGGGAGTCTCAGACAGGCAGCAGCTGGTTCAGCGAAGCGCAGTCGCCGAGGAGAGGCGGGAGTAAGGGTGGCTGAAGACGCTCAATTAGCAACCAATCATCTGTTTTTAATGAACCAGCCTGCAACAGTGTGCGGGGT
>NW_005187462.1:1614079-1626237 GCF_000239375.1 Pundamilia nyererei
CCCTCCATGCAACAAAAATTCAGCTTTTCTCTCTTTCTACCATCTGCTGCCAGCACAGGATCCAAATAAACTTCAGTCCAAGTCAAGTCAATATTACTCAATGAGCACAAAGTGTTAAAACAATTAGATATGAAAATGTTTTCAACTACTTGCAGCGCTGGGTGGGACTCCTCCTCCTCCTCCTCCTCCTCCTTGCATGTCGTGACATCCAGTGTTTTGATGTTTTGGCTGCTGACAGCTTCCTGTTCTCTCCTGCTGAGTAAACAGACACAGATCAGGTTCCACAGGAAGAGATATCAGACAGTCCTGATCAAGCCAGACTTGTGACTTTAAACTCAGAATGACGAGCCTGACTGATCTTCTTCCTCTGTGCCACAGAGCCTCACTGTGCTGCTCTGTAAAAATAACCCGTTTCTTTGCTTGTGTTCACATTTCATGTGAGTAATCGCTAATTATGTAGACAAACAACCATTTCAAGTGCATTTATCACTTAAAGGATACAAAGAGAGTCTTTGCTGCTGTCAGTAGAATTGTAAAAGCATATAATAAAAATGTAGACACAGTATGGATTTTATGGCTTATCAGTTTGATAAATGTGATTCTGCTTTCGTTATTGCCAAACCGAAGTTAAAGCTGCTGTTTCCAGCAGACATTTAAAGCATGAGCTCTTGTCTGTCGTTACTGTTATTACAAGATGTGCAAGTGTTGCGCTGACTAATGTTCATGTCACAGTTTGGGACTTTCTGACGTCTGAGTGAAATCCAGGTGTGTCTTGGAAGCTGGTGAGAGAAAAACTCTCCCAGCAGCGTCTCAAGTCTTAATGCCTTCCTGTCTTTGTCTTGGTGAGAACTGAGTCTGACTCTGATCTCTCCTCTCTCTGTTCATGCCTTTATTGTTGCCTTCATGAAAACTGACTGGCTCTTGTCACAGCCTTTCTCAGGTCCACTCCGCTGATACAATAGTGTTTGTCCGGAGAACAGTGGACATTTCCTCTCCTCCTCCACGTCTTTATCATCCAGACGCTGCAGCACAAATGAGCCCAAGGAAAAATTGTACAGGACAAAGTGGGACAAAAGTCAAAAGTCAGGACGCAGACAATGATCTGGAGCTTGAAATATGGCATTATTTAATCGTCTTATCACTTTTAATTTTTCTTTAGAAGAATGAATAGAGGCTGGCGGAGATCATGTACACATTACACATTCACAGCATTGTTTCACTCTGTTCTCACACATTTTGGATTATTTGATTGCTTTCCACCCCACGGTCACAGAAAAATCTGAATTATCTCTCAAAAATAACATTTAATTGACTAAAACTGTCACGGCTGCGCTGGCAGACCGTGGGGTTGTGGGGACCCGAATGCAGACAGTGCATTTATCTACAGTCTTTCTTCTTCCCAGTGCCCGTGCTCCTCTTCCTACCTTCTGGCTTTACACGTGTGTACAAGGCAGGGCAGAGAGGTCTAAGAAGGGAGCTATACTACCAAATATAAATTACTGCAGATGGAATAACGGTCTAATTTTGACTGCAGTGGTCCTGGCAGAACTGTATTTCCTGGTAAAGGAAAAGGGGTCCCGCAGACTTCTCTTCTGTTCGTGCAGGTTCCAAACAGGTTTCATAACGTCTGCTTCTGTTAATGTTTGGACTTTCTTGCATATTTCAAATCGTGCATGCACACGCACACAGACAGAGAGACAGACACACTGACCATGTATGGCCGTTCCCTTTCATGTGGACGCTCTGTTCCATCTGCAGCCGCTCTGTTTTGCAAACTTCTGGGAAATGAACCCTGCTGGCATGCTGCAGGCTCCCAGGATCCTGATCTGAATCAGTTTCTGTTTACAACTGGCTGACTTCCGTCAGTGTCACACGGCGTCTCTGTACAAGTATAAAGCTGCTGCAGGGTACTTGAGGTTGACTTATGACGTTTAATAGGATCAAGACCTAAAAGTTACACAGGTCTTTACATGCACAAACAAACTTGATCGTCACCTGCCTCTGGGCAACATTTTACAGATGTCACACCTCCATCCCTGTTGATGTCATGAGACATGAGGGCGTGTTTACATTGAGACAGGCTGCAGGTGAGGCACAGCATGACATGAAAGGGTTTTTATCTTGAATAGAGTTTAAAAAGCACAGGGACTACGTGTATATATGCTAGCGCCAAACTTACCATCTATAGGCCAGAAAGGAGGGTGCAGCAGCTAACACTGTATGGATGCATCACAAAGACACACATACCTTCTTATTAGTGCCAAGGAACAGACAAATTATTTACTATAATTTCACTCAACAAAAGTGCAATGTTGACTTATTGGATGGTCTTTTAGTACAATTAACCTGCACAGTTTATCTTATTTATCAGATAATTGCAATGAATGCTTTGCAACCAGCAACACAAACACAGTCAAGAGGTTCAGTTCAGGGTCTAGCAGAAAGCTACACCTGCTGTGAATGTGTGAGCACAGGTAAAACAGGCCACACGCCCAGAAATGCTAACTTAAAGCTTCAATGCAACCCAAGGTGGGTGATAAAAAATACATTAATCATGAACAAAACAAGGTTAATAATATGTGACTTTGGGAGCTTGCCTTAAACAGCCACTAGAGAGTTTTTGGCACTTCAGTGTTACTTGATACTCACAGGACAGTGGCAGGGTGAAGGTGCATTAAGGTGAACTTCCAGGGGAGTGAGGACAGTTCAGTAAAAATACATTTGAACTGCACTATTCATGCAGTTCAAATCGCTTCACTGTTGACTGACAACTCACAAATAAGGTAAAGCTGTTTAAAGCACATAAAATTATAAATGTAGTAATATTTAAAAAACTGAATAAGATTTACTATAAAATTAAGTTCTGGAAAAGGGAAACTACAATAAAGTCAAGAAAGCTGTTCTACAGTCATGGACTGAGGTGGATGTTCTTCTCCACCGAGTTGAACTATAAGCAGAGCAGCGTGAGCCTGAGACCCCAAAGTACCTGAACCTCATGGAAATTGTCTTTTTTATTTTCATGGTTTAAATATCGTGCTGTTATTATGTACTCAGTACTCAGTTCAGCGAGTACATAAATCCTTGTACTTTGAACAGCTGCTGCAGATAATAACAGGCTTCAGGCCAGCTGACAAGTTAAAAATAGACACACACGCATGTTCTGTTTGTCAGCTAAAAATACATCTGCAAATATTTACCAATCGTGAGAGTAAGCAGCGCTGACCTAACATGTTAATGAGGGAGTGAATTTGAAGCCAAATGGAAATTATAAATGTTTTCACACAGTCCCAATCGGTACCCCCCCCCCAACACTTCCACCAAAATGAATGTCTGTAAATTCCTTATTACAAAGAAAGAGGAGGAAATCGTCATAGGTGTGCAGCCCGATCACACATTCTGACATTCTCTAACTTAACTACCCAACTAACCCCTTCACCTCCTCCTTACTAGCACCATTATTTGACGTCAGCTCCTTCCTGTTATGTGGGGGTCGGCAGGAAGTCCAGACAGGTCAAAGGTCAGAAAGAGAAACACCTTTCTTTGCAGGCTCTTCGCGCTTCACTGGTGACATTTCAGTCTGTGTGTGTACCTGTATTAATCATGCTGTGAGTAAACTGCTCTGTTTGTTCCTACTGTTATAATAAGTAGGAACCACCAATGTAACTCATTAAATTACTTGCATCCTTACATCACATCAACCATCCATTCTCTTCTGCTTTTCCTTATCAGGGCTGCAGGGGAGCTGGTGCCAATCCCAGCTACCATTGAGCAAGAGGCAGAGGCCTGGACCCTGGACCGGTCACCAGTCTGTCACAGAGAGACAGACAATCATTTTTCACCAGTTTAGATTCACAAATTAGCCTAACCCCGCTAATGTCTTTGGACTATGGGAGGAAGCCAGAGTACCTGCAGGGAAGCCAGACAAACATGAAAACGTCACACAGAAAGGCCCTGTCCACATGCTGGAGCTGAACTCAGGACCTTCTTCCTGTGAGGAAACATTCCCAACCATCACGCTGCCACCCAAGGGACTGCCGTGTAGTGGAAATCATGTGCCGAAAACAGCTGAACAAGACTTTGTTAGAAAGGGTACACTGAAGAGTGTCAAGAAGGCAGAGGGAGCCACAGCGGGGACGACATGCAGCCACAAGTAGGATTCGGACCTGCGTGCCCCACTCTAGGGTCGCCTGCTCATCTCAGTGAGGCAAACCGGCACTCGTCCCAGAGAGAGATATGACGAGTGAAAAAACGGCTTCAATTCCAGAGTTTGAAATCTGAGAGAAGGACAGATTTCCTATCCTGAAACAAACGTAATTCATGGGAAAACGGTAAACGGTCTCAAAAAAATTATTTCACCGTGAGCGTCAGGAGTGTCTGAAGATATATTGGCACAAGGCTCGTGTCTCTGGAGTCCACGGTTTAGGAGCTACGATGAGTTGAAATGTTAAAAAGCTTAACCATTTAAAAAGTATAAAGGTTTTGAGCACCAACAGATATAGCTGCCATTAGCAGAAATAGCAGATCAGTTTAAAATTTGAATGGTGAAAATCGCACAAAAACTGTGGGAGTAGTTAAGCAACAAAGAATAAAGAAACAGGAACAGGTTGAATGTCACCCCATCACTCTGGGTTCTTGGCTAGGTTAGCGTTAGCATGCTGTCTGTGCAGAGGTTTGCAAAGAGCTGAAGTTGTGTTAGCAGTGTACTGCTGCTGTTTCCACTGTTGTCCTCTTGTCCGGTTGTGCAATGAAAGAAAAGCAATGTCGATATCTCTGCTGATGAAAAGCTGCACCACTGTTTTATTTTCCCACTCTGAACTGAAATCAGCTGATTTTAACCCAACTGCACAGGAAGAGGGAAGAAAACCAAAACACATGTGATGCTACAAATGCTAATGCTAATGCTAATACAAAACTGTAACGTGTTACATTCCTGCACTACTGAAAAATGTAATGTGATTACAGTAACATTTTACTGTGTAATGCGTTATTCCCCAAAATATCTCAAATATCTGTTTATTGCACTTAGTTACAGGTAGAAGATGCAGATGCTGCTTGATTCTGGGCTCAGGTGCTCCAGGCACTGACCTGCTCCTACATCAAACAGCAGATCTCTGGTTGACAAAAGGCCCCCATGCCCATCCTCCACTGCACCACATACTCATCTCCTCTGTTTCTATTCTTTTGGTTGGTTGGATTTTAGTTTAGAAATAGACTAAAATGGTATCCTGACTACCACCACCGCCACCACAGGAGTTTACACCCATCCCAGCACACCCTCCACCTTCCTGACCCCCACAAAAAACCAAAAAAGCTCTCTGAACTGCATCCCGAAAGCCCTCCAACCCCCGAAAAGAACAAACCATGCTTACCGCAGACCCTTCCCTGCACACTGCTCCCTTTTCAGAGGGAGGGGCTCCAACCACGACCCATCACAGCGGCAGACCCCCTACCCCAACAGGGAGACCACAGATCCTGCTTCCACAGAATGAAACCCCAGTTCCTGAAATAGATTTCCTACCAGATTATTTCTCTCTTTTTTATCTTAGAAGAAGTACAAACATTGGCTCCTCAACATCTTCTCTCCCTATTTATCCATTTTAATCTCAGTTCAATTTTTCCTTTGGCTGTGCCCCACCACTCCCTCGCTTTCAGAAGATTCAGTTATGTAGCTTTTACGTTACTTGAAAGGCAAAATAAGAAAACATACACCCACCTAAAACATACCTCAGCTCTTACCTGTGTGCGAATCACTGTCATCTGGTGAGTAAGAGGACAGATTTATTCTTGGATCTGTATGACATCACAGAGAGGAGATGTCACTAATAGGTTCATTTCAAACTCTTTAACATGCTAAAGAGCTGCGGAGTCAGCTTCATGTCTCAGTACTCATAACAGACACATATGCATAATATCACACACACAGACAGCATGTTGTGAGAGCATGATGAGGCGTGTCTCGACAGTGGGAAGAGGGAAATGTGCACATAGTGTGCAACACAGAGCAGCTCATCCACAGTTATGTTCCACAACAAACAAGAGCTGCAGGAATCTGAGCCCACACCTTTTAACACACACACACACACGTGTACTTCTATCTTTGTGAGAGCCCCTTATGACATCTGCACATGCAGGTCCATTAAACCTAAACATGAATCTAACATGAACTCTAAACCCTCAATCAATCCTTCAAAGCTCAAACCTTACTTTCCAAAAATCTCTATCTTAGGTTAACAACGTATATCAGTCCTCACAAAGATAGATGTGCAAAATACGCACAGACAGCGTTGGTGTGACTCATAGTGGCTTCATCAATCTGCAGAGTGAAGACACACTCAAGCACTCACACACATACTCTACTGTAAAGTCAGAAAACTCCCACAGCAGACTTCAGGCTTCGCCCTGCTGCCCGACAGACGCAAACAAACACGCAAACACACACATGCAGCAAATACGTCGACACTGAGCCCTGACTCAGACCAGAGTCGGCCCGCTTTAAATAGCCTGGATCCAAATGTCAGACCGGTCTGACGCCAGACGCAGAGGAGAGGCACCGTCAGACCAACCAAGCCCTAGCGGATGATGCTGCTGCAGCTGCTGTGCGCCTTCATGGCTGCAGGCATGAAAACTGTAAACGTGTAGTTTGTTATAGCCGAGATGGCAGGCCAAGCTTTCAGCGGAGATTGTACAAAGAAGACAATTTTACATCATCTTTAGTGCATTTTGTCTTTTTCCTCCAGTTTGTGTTTTTGACTTGCTTTCTCCGACACCATCAAAGCATCAAATTTAAATTAGATAAACTTCCTGTCAACTGAAAGTCACACCCTTTTTTTCTCCTAATTACTGTCCTACACAAAATCTTTGTTTCCACCCGAGACTATATAAACAGTAGCCATACCTCCAAGGTCTAAAAAGTAAAGCCAAGTTTGAAGTGCCTTCTGCAGTTCTGGGAATAGCAAAGATGCTGTGCAGGACCAAGCAGGCCTCTGGTAGAGGACCTAAGCTAAGCCTGAGAATAAAGACCACCCAGAGTGGCGAAAGGGGAATATACTGCTGTATCTTTGTTGTTTCTAGGACTGCTGCGTTCTTCTGGACAGAGATCTCAGATGTTCTTCCAGGATCTGCTGGACCCACTCGCCTGGCTTGTTGGTCACTGCATCGAGTGCTAGGATTACCACTGGGACTACTGTGGCCTTCACCCTCCACATCTTCTCAAGCTCTGCTCTCAGCCCTTGGTATTTCTTGAGCTTCTTGTGTTCCTCCTCCCTAATGCTGCTACCACCCAGTATCCTCGATGTCTGCAATGGTGCCTTCTGATACTGCAATTGTCTTCAGTTCTGATTACCTTCCTGCTCTTTGTTACCATCCGATTAGTGTTACCAAACTTCTCCAGTCCAAATGATATTCTGATGTCATTGCTTTAGATCCTAGTGATGTGGATCATTGAATCAATGTCTTGTTTACTCCTGGCATACAGCTTGAACTCATCCATGTAGAGGAGGTGGCTGACAATTGCTCCATTCTGTTGTCAGTATCCGTAGTCGAATCTTGAGCCATGTGCCTGTTCGTCTATGATACCTGAGAGGAGTTTCCATGTGGCACTGGGGTAGGTTATTGGTCGGTCTTTGGATGGGACCCTTCTGAGGATCCATGGGGATCAGGACTGTTCGGCCTTTCCGGTTGTCTCTCATGGATTAGCGGCTGGTTCAGTCGTGCTGCCAGATGCTCATGGAGAGCAGTCAGCTTCTTCAGCCAGTAGATGTCAATCATGCCATGGCCTGGTGCTGTCCAACTCTTTATACTGAAGGACATCCTTTCTTGGACATCTGTCACTATGATTGTTACTGGACTCTGTCCAGGGAGGTTGCTGTAGTGAGACTGCTGTTCTCATATTGCTGGAAGTACGGCGTGGATGGTTCAGTGGAAAACATCTGGTTTATTCTCCTGCCCCTCTCCATCTGTCTGGTATACTTCTTCAATCTGGGCACTGTTTGGCAGTTTCCGATATGGGCAGCTTACTCAGCTAGATCAGCCTGCTACACACACACACACATATATATATGTATATATATATATGTGTGTATGTATATTTTACCACACACTGTTTGTGTGTGGTATCTTAATATTGGGGTTTAGGTAAATGTGCAGCAGTGGGAGGAGCTCAGCGAGCTCAGCTGTAGCTAATTACTGTCATCTTCATAAACAAAAATTATAAATCCTGGTTGGAGTTTGGCACTAAGTCAGAGCTTTGTTTCCCACACAGGCCCACCCAAAATGCCCAAAATGAACTGCCAGGAGGGTTGATTTCCAGACACTCGTGCATCTGCTAGACACCCCTCAGAGGCCCCCAGAGGCCCAGGTTTACTCCAAAACAGTCATTTGGTTCAGTGTAGTTTGATTAAATGCAAATAAGCCAAGCTAAACAGTATCAACAACATTAGATTCACCTCCTTATGTCCCAAAACTTAGCAAATTGTTTGTATTTTTATCTGTGTCAGATAATTAGAAAAACGAGCAGGCAGAATTTTTCTGTCATGGAGAACTTCTGGCAGTGGAGTCTGATTCATTTATTTTACTGAATTAATGTATTAATGCGGTTCTATTTTTTATTTTGAATTATTGATTTTACTTTGTCCATATTTTTATTTAACTGTGTCCATCAAACAACTTTTCAAAAAACAATTCTTTGTTTTTATTATTAATTCATTTCGTTTTTATTTTATTCTACTCATATTGGTTTTATTCATTCTGTTGTGTAGCATTATTTGTGCTGCTGTTATTGTGTTTTGCTAATGAAAATGTATCTATATAAAGATAGAATCCTTTTTTCTAGTTAAGCACATTACAGCCTGTTTGCAGTTTCCCGTCACGTGCGTGTGCATGTGTGTGTGTGTGTGTGTGTGTGTGTGTGTGTGTGTTAAATGGTGACAGGTGACTGAAGTCTACTCAGCTTGCTAGGGCTTCTGAAGGTGGTGACCTCTTTGGTGAGCATTTCACACCTCCTCAGGTAAACAACCACAGGTGCACTTCGGACCACTTAGAGGTCACAGCTCAAAGATGGACAGGCTGACCTGCTCAGCATCCTCTGGGAAAATGTTTGCTGTGGGACCCCACTGACCCCCGACATACCAATCCAGTCCTGCACCCTGACCTTCTTAAAGATTGTGGTAATTTGTTTAAATTGAACTGATAAAGGACCCCTCAGGTCACACGGGAGCTAAGCCACACTGTTTAGTGGTGGAAGTAACTGAACACATCTGTGATGTAAAACTAAAAGAAAAACAACTTAGATGGATGAATCTGCTGGTTTCACTGGATCCAGTGAAACAAACGTATATAACACATTTACTGAGAAGAACTATCATAAAAAGTTATCCATATCTAGCAAATTCCTCAAAATATTAAGCTTTAACAATCAACCTCTTAACTCATATTACAGAATAATTTACTTAATAAAATCTTATTTTAAATGTAAAATGTAATTTATTTAAAACAGACTTCTGCACAATGACACATAAACTCTAAATAAACCCTAAAAGCAGTAAAGGAAGGACAGTCGAAGCTCTTCTTTGGATGTTGGAGGCCTTTTGTTCCCTTCTTTAAGATGATCCTACAAGACTGTAATAGTGTTGAGGTCCAGGATCTGGAAAGGCAAATCCAGAACTGATAGTGCTCCACTGTGTTTTCTGCCCATGTATGCTTACTGCTGTGTTTGGGATCCCTGCAACGCTGAGAAACGACAACATTGCAAATCAGACTTTTTCCAGATGGTATTGTGTTGGGGAAAAAAATATGACAGAACTTTAATGCATTCATAATTCTAAGAATATTCTCAACACCAGTGACTGAAATGCAGCTCAATACTGTGACTGCACCTCTACTGTAGGTGTCTGTAAATAGTTGAACCTCTTTCTTGGTTACAAACTGATGATGATGATTTAAACCAAAAGTGTCAAATTCTAATTTGTAAGACCTCTAAATCAGCCTTTTGTTGCCATTTCCCTTCCTTAAGAAAGGCTTCTTGTCTCTTTCACTGATAACATTCAGTTGAATCAACGTTGTGTTATTGTGGCAGGTTTCCAGCGCCAAAAGTGCCTAAAGATACAATTAAATATTGATTATTTGCTAATTTATCCTGTGGTTTAACACGCTTTGTCATACTTGAATGATTCATAGGTCAGAGTTAACTTGTTTAACAAAATAATGATTCCTCTGAAAATGAGCAGGTACAAAGACTGAACTGAAAATGAGTGATAAAGCAGCCAATGTCCAAAGAACAGCTGAAAGAACTGAGATCAGGGAACAGTTGGCGTAAAGTAAGGGAGGTCTTAAAGTGGGATAAGCTAAAATGAATCATTTCAGACAGAGGATGAACCAACCCACGTGCAATATAAGACAAACAGGGATTATTCAGAACTGGGAATCACGCAAATATACTTGGAATTAATCAAGGAATTAAAATTTGGAAACGGAAATAAGCGCTATATGTCCATGTTAACCACATTAATGAGTGTGCATGAAAATAAATACACTTAAGGGATCTTGGGATGGTGCAGTGGTTAGCACTGTTGTGTCACACCAAGCAGTTTCCTGGTTTACGTTTCCAGCCTTTCTCTGTGGATATTCTCTCTGTACCTGTGTGGGTTTCCTCAAGCTACCCTCCACAGCCCAAAGACGTGTTTGTTGGGTTAACTGGTGATTCCAAATTGGCCATGGATGTGAGGTAGATAAAGTACTTGAAGTGTAAAGAGTAGAGTGCTATAAGTGTGACTTATAGCCTGAAACACTTTAATTTGTCAGCAAGACATGATGTTACAGTGAAGTAGAGAAGAGACTGGAAGGAATCACAATAAAGATTTAAACATGGCAGAGAAGAGCATTGCATCAGTGGCTTTCATAGCAGGTGACAGTGTTTTTTAATCGGATGCTTTTGGTTTTTTTGGCGACCTGCATTTGCAAAATGTTATGTCATCAGAAATGCAGTTTTTACTGGTGTAGTATTACCTTTTAGACAATATATAACATATATAACATGAAATAAACTATTTCATGTTAAACATTTACAAAGTGCTTAAAAGGCAGGAAAAAATCTGTCCACCAACAAATAGCAAAATACATATGAGGTGTTCAAATCTGTATAAATACAACAAAGAAAAAGAAGAGTCATCATCGTTTGATTTCTGGGCCGTCGGAGTTTCCAAGTCGGCACCTTCATGCTTGCAGCTTCTCTGAAGCTCTGAAGGACTCACGGTGTGAATTTACACCCCAGTCACTGACCCCACAGGATCGGGGTCAGAAAGGGGTCGAGACATGAGTGCACACAAACAAACTAAAATACAAAACAGGCCTGCAATGCAGAGTGAAAACGTCTGCAGCTGCACACACATGGAAAAGAAATAGTAAAAACTTCAATGATTCACTCATGAAAGTGGCCACTTTCTCATTACTTTCATATATTATTTTACTAAGTATCCAAAACATACAAGTTTCATTATATAATTTTTCAAGGGATCTTATATCTGTTTTCTCTCTTGTATGCTTTTCATACAAGTTTCACACAGACAGATACAAACTTCATAAGATTTATATACATCTTTTCCAGGCTGGCTTCTGGGGGAATAAAGGCATCAGACGTCAGCGTGTCATGGGAACAAATTGAGTGAAAGCCTCCATAATTACAGCAACCCTCTGGATGCCTCTGTGTGGACATAAGACTAAACATTATAAAGTCGGTCTGAATCTGCAGACTGTGGCACAAACACGACAAAGATAGAAAACCTGCAGCAGCTCGCCGACAGTGAGGGGGTTTAACAGCTGCTGCTCAGACTTTCTGTGGGGAGGAGGAGGTTCGGAAAGTGGGACAGCTCAACACATGTCTTCCCAACGGGGACACCCTGCTGCCTGTCACGCCTCCAAAAAACTGTTTAGTCATGTTCAGGTGCATCTGTGCTTCTGAGGCTCAGGGTCTCCATGAAGGCCAGTCAGTGATCAATCATTCATGATCTACGACCAGCAGGGGCGCTCTCCTCATAGTTTCAGCCAGAGTCTACATTCTGCAGTGTCTTCTGCTTTTACACACACGCACGCACGCACACGCATGTATGCACACACACACACACACGCACACACACACGCACGCACACACACACACACACACACAC
>NW_005187462.1:1626257-1629503 GCF_000239375.1 Pundamilia nyererei
CTACATTCTGCAGTGTCTTCTGCTTTTACACACACACACACACACACACGCACGCACACACACGCACACACACGCGCGCACGCGCACGCACGCACGCACGCACACGCACACGCACGCACGCACACACACGCACACACCAACTGTGGCTAAAAGCTCCTTCTATTTCTGCTCCATTGTTCACCACATTTCCCGCCTGTAGAGGTGTGTTCCTGGAGAATAACTCAACTTTTTTATGCAGTGCTGCTTCACAATAACACTCAACTCCTGGCACTTTATTTTGTAAGGAAAGGCCCTTCAAAGCACTTTGTCAAATACTGCCTGGTCACTTTTTTTCTTTTTTGGGGGGGTGAACTGATACGCCCACTGTGGCAGTGACAGCCACTAAAAGATGCATCGTGTCTGCATCACGTGAGTAGCCGTGTTTAACAGCTGGGAGACCGTGGCATTGTGTACCTTTGTGGTTTATTTTCCCATTTGCTGGTTGGGTTTAATCACATGGTTGGTTTTGGAGATTATGATTTAAGTTCAAATACGGTCATTAAAAAAAATAACCGTGCATTGATTGAGTTCCACAAAAACGGCGATGTCGCCACAGTCCGTACCGTTTATGTACTGATACATCATTAAAATGACCGTGAAAACTGGCAGCAGCAGCATGAGGTTACAAACACTATGGGGTGCATTTCCGGTTGAACTGAGTTCCAACTTCCTGTTCTCCTCATTAGCTCAGTGAAGCTGGGCATGGCGATGATTAAAAAAAAAAATCCAAACTTCACTCAGTTGATTTGATTGTCTGCTCCTCTTTGATGTGTTTACTTGACAACTTTTAAATGACTCTTATTAACATCGTTTGATGACAGCCACTGATGTGCTTCTGTGACCCCTGAACCACAACTTGTGACTAACAGATTGTCACCCTTGCTGCACAGACAGAGAGGTGTGCCAGTATCTGCCCACCGTGAGTCTCGTGATATTATCTGTGCGGATGCAGACGCTCCTGAACTGTCAAGTGCTGTCACATGCCTCCTGCATTTCTCACATTCCTCTCAGGCTGCTCAGGATTCAGGAATGCAGCGCAGTGGCAACACCCAGAAAACCGTCCAACTGCAGCGGCTCTGACTCTGGAGCAGAGAATCCATTTATGGAAAAGGTTTAATGTTTGATGAGGCCTGCAGCTTGTAATGTGGACACTCTGTCTGACAGCAGCAGCCTGAGAGGAAACACACAATTTAATAGCCTCGTAGGGAGACAGAGAAACAGACATACAGAAAGCTGAGTCTGGATCCGTGCAGACATAATTCCACACATCCTGAACAGTCTGTGCAGGAGGGAAAACTCTGCACTGTCTGAACCTGAAAATACTGCAAAAGCAACAGATTTCTGGGCGAAGCGTGGTGGAAACACCTCTCAGACGCCTGAATCACTGTCTGTAAATCCTGAGTAGGAGTCAGACTGTACGAATCCGGTCTGCAGTCTTGTGTGGTCCCCCTCTGTTTTCTGAAGAGACGGATTAAAGTCTGCACTTCGGGTTTACCACATGTCTGGAGCCAGAGGAGCCTCATTTAGGCAGAGACGGGCGGAGTCAGCGTGGAGTTGAACGACCACAACTCAGTGAGATAGATTCAGACTTTAACAAACACGATTATTTTAGACTTTCAGGCTTTTGACCCCCTTCAATTCTGGTTGATTTAAGATTTTAGGGCTTTGCACCTTTGCACCTCTGCAGGGCAAGAAAGTTTTAATGCTTTGCAAGAAGAGTGTTTGAAATGTCAATAGCCAGTAAATTTTCAAGTCGTGCAAATACACAAAGTCTGCAATTGGAGACAGTCCCTCTCTGCACCCTGATAATCTGTTTTAAGATGTCTCACCACTCTGCTGTTAACAAACTCATTTGCATAGAGTTTGCATCTCAGTTGCATAAAGACTTTCTGTCTCCTTCCTTTAACTGTTTAAAACAGAGAACCTCCATCTGTGCTGCGTCACATTTACATGTAAGCACACTCTCTTTCCTCCAGCTGCCTTACAAGGCCATTACCTGGATCCTTTCCAAATGTCTTCAGTTCTCACACATCACGCTATTTTGTGCTCCACGGCAGTCGGCCTGCTGAAGAAGTAATGATGGACCCATTAAGTTTCAACCAGAGAGCACAGTATGTCTCTTTAAAGTGTCGCCTAAATGTCCAACACTACCACCACCAAAAAATCTCACAACTGACTCATGTACTATGTGTGTAGAAGGATTGTGAAGGCCCACTTTGATGCTTCAACCTAAGAATTTTGGCCCTGCCACGTTGGTTTTTTTGGAACCAAAAGTGACCACGTTTGGATAAGACGGTCACTTATCAGCTAACAATTGCTACCGTATATGAGCATCATACAAACACATACAAATAAATTTGCAGAATTTCAGCATGGCACAGACGTCTTGGATACTTCGTGACATGAACTGAAAGCCATGTTGCTTGACAAAAAATTACACTCCCACTCGCCTCAAGTGGTGAGTGAGAGAATTTCTCTTTAGCTTTTTGTTGTTTTTTCACTTTTCAGTCTCAGGAGTTGCTGTTTGACTCATCAGGCTGGACTCATCTCTTTTGGGCTGATGTCCTTTCCTTGCATTTCAGGTTTCCAACAGTTCTCTTCTTCTTCTTTTTGGTTTCCTTGCAGCACTGATTCACGGTTTGTGTTCCCTGCTGAGTGAATATATCACAGAATACAATAAAAATAGAATATTTCCAGCAGTTAGAACTGATTTGATTTGGGTAAAATTTCCCTGTACTTTTTTCCAGTTATGTTGTGGTGTATTGAACCATGAGTAACATTGATGTTACCAAAGGAGGAAACTGCATGCAAATGGATTCATTAGCTATGGATATCATGACTGTTGCACAAACAGCAACTAAGATTAGTAGAGGTTTGAAGGCATGCAGGCGTGTGCATGTAGCCACACTCATCTTTACGATTTAAAATAAATTTGGTTTTCCATTAAAATATCTGAAAACAAGAATAACATTCAGTTAGAAAGTTCATCAATGACTCAGTTTTATGCTAAAGCTTCACAGAAGAGTTGTGTTTGAGTCACAACAGGGGAAACCCAGATGGGACAGACACAACAGAGACCCAGACAGGAACTTGACTAATCACACACACTGGCTTCCTTTACTGTCTGAGCAACACCAATGCAACTTTCTCTCTCTCTCTCTCTCTCTCTCACACACACACACACACACACACACACACACACACACA
>NW_005187462.1:1629523-1633926 GCF_000239375.1 Pundamilia nyererei
CACACACACACACACACACACACACACGTCTGATCCTCCTTAGTCCATCTAAACAACTGATTTCTAACATCTGGACAGACAGCAGATGTTTTCAGTCAGACTGTTTCATAACAGTCCAAACCTTCATCAGACAACATCACTGATTCTGGATGAAGCAGCTCTGTGCACTTTCCTGCTGACAGCCCCCAAAAAGAAGGAGAGAAACATGCATAACTGATACTGTGAGGACATGCTGTAAGTCATTGTGAGGACTGGACATACTTGTGGACTGGTAACTGAGCAGCAATGCTGAAAGAGCCAAAGTTTCTTTACAAGAATGCAAAGAAAGCAGATCAAACTCACCTTTTATAATCTTATTATTTGGATTTTCATCATTAAGTGCATGCGTCTTTGACTGAGTTGGCTGCTCCCACAACATGCTGTGTCTACAAGCTGCTGGCTTTACTCCAGTTTGGAGTCACTAAAGCACTTGGTTTTTCTGCGGTGCAAAGTCTGGTTTCATGGTGAATCTGGTGGGATATACACTCCTGGGAAGACTGTGGAATTGTGTTAACATACACCTGAATATACACAAGGTTGTTAGGCATGCTAGTGTAAAGTCCTCTGGAGCAAAAGCATTGTAATGCAAAAGACACTGGGGAAGTGGAAAAAAGGAAATGTGTGTCATGTTTTCAGTTACAAGCAGCAGGAACCACGGAGGGAAAAAGAACAGTAGCAAGGAGTCCTGTGCACAGACACAGCTATTTATAGCAGCCATGATTACAATCACTAAAGCTCGACGTTATTAGGGTTGTAAAATTGTAACATTAAAAGACACCAGAATATTAATCAATGCCAAATAATACGCAGTGATGAATTTTGCCTGTTAATACAGGATTGTGTCAGAATCTGAGAAAAGAAAAGGTCCTGTGATAATATGAGACTCACTGGCTTTGATTTATATTACATCAACCATTTCACACATGTATACACCGACTGACTGAATTATGCACCAACAACACAAATGATTCTTTTTAGAAGAAGGTGCATGTTCTTTATGCATGCACAGCGCTTATGATGGGTTTGCTGCGTTTTAATCATCCAACCTTTGAAGTACAAGAGCATTTAGCTTTAACTACAAGAGTGACACATCCAAAAAACAGAAAGTGCACAGATGTGTCATCAGCTTGACTCTTTCTGAGCCAAAACATTTATCAGAAATGAGAATTTACTGCTCTTAAACTGTCAGTTCACTTCCCAGAATCCTCCTGGAGCCGAGCATAACAACACAAAGGCATGCACCACAGAAATGACTCAAACCCCAGCGAGGGATTTGAATCAGAACATTTCGTAGTGACAGTGCAATCCCAGGATGCTTTTATGTGTGTTTAATAACTGGAGTGAGACTGAGCATGTCAGAGGAGAAAGCAGAGAGGTGTAAATCTATCTCAGTCGGCGCGCTTAGTCATCATCGGTGAGAAAGTGATATAATCTGTCTGCTCAGCTCCAGCTCGCCTACATGAGTCACTGTACGCTGCATATATCGTGTGTCTACTGCGTAAACTACAGCAGGAGGTTGACAGTGAGCTTGTGTAGGTGGTGGAATTGAACATGTGACTTTTAATAATAGAGATAAACGGTGGTGGCAGGAACAGGAGAGATCTACTTTAATGTAACGTTTCTATTTTGCTCAACCTCTGACACATAAAGACATTCTTGTGGAAACGCTTTACATTTACTGTTCTGCAGGTTTCTAATGAATAACATCAACTTCACAATGAAAACAAAAAAGAATTTGAATGAATTTCTAGAATCCTTTCATCTCTATAAACAGATGTATAAGCATATGAATGTGCAGGTGGACACGCACAGCACCAACAATCTTTCCGGTTTGTCTGCAGGCTTTGGTTGCAGGCAGGTTTGTGGAGACTGAAAAGAAGGAATTAACCTGCTGAAATTTTAACCAAAGGCAGAGAATTTCTAATATAATCGAGACATCTTTAGACATCAGTTTCACATCACAACAACACAGTGTCACACCTCACGAATCAAATCATGTTACAAAACATAACAAAAGAGCTCTAATAGATACTAACAGCCCTAATGATAAATGTCCTGGTATATTACACAAAATTAAGCATAAGTGGTGGACACTGAGATGCCCCTCTTATCACACTGTACTTTATTTTCTCTGTAGAGGATGTGAAGATAGTAAGTGTGTGCAGCATGTCAGGAATCATTTCCTCTGTCGTTTAGTGGTGCCTTTGGGTAATCTTAGTCTCCAGTGACTGTCCAGCACGTCATTCACAGGAGCACACTGAGTTCAAGTGAACTCATCTATGAATTAAGTAAAGTCTTCTTAACAGAGCTGCAGAATCAATTAATAATAAAAAAAAACATCTCCTGATGAGAGTTTTCTGCAGGATATTTGTAATTTATTAGCTATTCTCAGTTTGACCCAGCTGGACATTTGTCAAAGCTGGGAAGGCGCCTAAAGAAAGAAGGACAAGCTGCCAAAGTGAAAACCCGCAGTGATCCCGTACGTGTCAGGAGTATCACAACAGTTGAGACGCATTTCTTCTAAACTGCGCCAAAAATTGGTCCACGCCAAGGATCGGGTCCCCCGACACAAACAGAGTAACATAGTGTACGCTGCTGAGTGCCAGGATTTATACATCGGGGAAACCAAACAACCTCTGAAGAAGAGGATGGCACAACACAGAAGAGCCACCTCGTCAGGCCAGGACTCTGCAGTCTGTTCACACCTACAGGCCAGTGGTCACTGTTTCCCCCACCGGTTTGAGGGCGGAGTCAAGGAGGCCATTTACGTGAAAAGGGAAAGACCATCTCTGAATCGAGGAGGGGGCCTAAGGGTACATCTGTCACCATCTTACAATGCTGTGATTGCAGCCATTCCCCAACTCTCTGTGAATGGGACTCATGGTTATTGATCAGTGGTCATGAGAATTTGCATATTAATGATCAAGAAATTGACCTCCCAGCCCATTGTTCCTTCACTGGGCTGGTTTCAGTTATTGTGTAAATGTCCTGTTTATAAGGTTGAAACCTGCAGTCAGCTGAGACTGAAGAAGCCACTCGGATGACTGAAAACGCTACGTCCAGATGAACAGAATCAACCTTTTGGGACATCATAATCACTTCACTGTCTCGTCTTTGACAGTAATCCTTCTTAACATTAGTTCAAAAAGTTCACCAAGAATCAGAATCAGATGTAAAAACTGAGAAACTGAAAACGTGCAGGCAGCAGTTGACATTTATGTATGAGTGTACACGTGAATTAAGGGTAAAACTCTGAGTGTTCTTGGTTGATAAATGAGGCCCCAGGTGTAGAGTTTGGACTGAAATAAAACCCCCTGATGAGGTTTTACTCAGCAGCCACTGGACCCCTACAGCTCCTTTGTGGGGCTCCAGATTTACTTTGTGCTAATTTCCATCCAAACCACAAACTTTGTTGTGTGTTCAAACAGTTTTTCAGATCACAGGAAACTGGAGCATTTTCCTTATCAGCCTCTTTATGCATCAGCCTCTCATTTCTTCCCAGCAGCCCCTCCCCTGTCCTGCAGCTGGCTGAGGAAGGGTCGGCATGAGTGAAGTCACACAGGATTTTAACAGGAGGATGCAAGATGGCAGGGAGTCGGGCGAGTGCTGGATGAGTCATCTGAAGTGATGAAAGGCTCAATAAGAGTCCGTTACAGAGCTTAGAGTCTCATCAAGGACTGGAGTCAGGGAGATGCTTTTATTGTGGCGAGGTTAACCGCAGTGAGTGATTCCTGCCACGTGCTTCTCAAGTAAAGGCTGACACACTCACACATAGCTACACCTATCACTTACACAGACTAACAAAGCAATCAGAGCTGAATATAAGGACCTGGGCTCTTTAATGCTGTGGTGACAGAAATGCTCTGATCCTTTACTTCAGCCAAGGTATGAATATCAGTTGGATACAGAGTTAAAGAACAACAGAACATAGTTTATAGATCCACCGTTTCTCATCTATATACCAGCAATGAAAGTTCTCCTGTTTCGAATTCAGTTGTTTCATATAAACTATGCACCAGTCTCAGGAGCTGGGCTCTTTATTCTGGGACCGTCCGTGTTACTGGTTTACCTTCCTAAGTTACTAACCACCATCATGTGGCACCTGTTAGGTTTTAAAGTCATATAACAAAGAGATATTCTGAGAACTTGCTTTTCAAGAGTCTGTAAATATTAACCTGCATTTTGTTTTCATTGAGAGAGAAAAACTTTCTAAGATAATAATGGAGTGGATTTATATAGCGCTTTTCAAGGCACCCAAAGTGCTTTACAACACCACTATTCATTCAGTCTCACATTCACACACTGGTGGAGGCAGCTACAGTTGTAGCCACAGCTGCCCTGGGGCAGACTGACAGAAGCGAGGC
>NW_005187462.1:1634693-1650747 GCF_000239375.1 Pundamilia nyererei
CACACACACACACACACACACATTTACACTTTCACAAGTGAGCGTTAGAAAGGAGGAACAGGAGAAACGGATTAGCAGGAAGAGATTAGAGGGAAGGTTTCCACATCGCTCTCATTCCTCTGCTTGTACAGAAATTCATTTTAAAAAGTGCTTCAAATTTCATCTTCATTTGAGACAAATCAATACTGGCTAATAGGTCCGAAATTTGTTGCTTTCTTCACCTCACATGTGACTGTCTTTCTTATTTCTAGCTTTCTTCTTTTCCTTCTGTTTGATTTTTTGCCTTCCTGTTTTTCCTTCCTGTCGTCTAACTTAAAAGCTCACTGCTCTTCCAGTTTTTAGATCAGGCAGCAGGTAACACAACCATTACATTGTAAACACACAGAGAGGGAGGTGGGGCTGCAGAGACATTAGCCTCACTGCAGGTACCTCAGGTTGCATTAGCATTAACAGCAGTGGCCCACAGTCAGCTGACATTTGCACTTCAGTTCTGTTTGTTTCCTGTTCCCATGTTTTTTCATTCATATTCGAATCTGCTGCTTATTGATCAGCCATCTGATCAACATATAGCCTCAAAAGATTTAAAGTAAATATTTTTTTAATTCAATTACACTCCAACATATTTTATTGAAATCGTTCTAAATGCTGAATGAAGTTGTCTTTCATTTTTTTTATTCTTTTTAAAAATTATTTTATGGTTTTCTGAATTGTTCTTTTTCTTTTGGCTGTTCTCTTTAGGGGTCGCCGTAGCAGATCATCTGCCACCGTCTCATCCTAACCCTACTCTCGTCTGTCACACCATTCACTACAGCCATGAATCTCAATAGCTCTCAATCAACACTCTCAGCAACAACTGCATCTGCAGTGCTCTTTCTCAGTATGAAGCCGTACTGTCATCACTGCCTCCTCTGCACTTTCTGCTTCACTAACTTTTCTCCTTCTCTCCAGAGGATACTAAAATGTCGAGGAGAACATTCATCACATGGCTAAATAAAACCTCATCTGACTCCTGCCACTGTGACTTGTCACATGGAAGCATCACACATCACCATTTTCACAAGCATGCAAAAGGTGAAAAGGGTGAGAGCAAAAGACTGGATCACCTGAACTCAGCAGGTGACGCTGATGAATAAAAGGTTTATCACAGACACACAGAACAGATCTCTATCTTTAGTTGCAGGTCCGTAAAAGGAGGAGAAAATGATTATTTGGAGAAAAACATTCCTGCAGTGTTCTTGCTGTAAATACATTTGCCTCACTGCAGGTGGCTGAGGTTGTATTAGCACTAGCATCAGTGTCCCACTGCTATCTGACTAAATGACAATTGCACTGTAGTTCTGTTTGCTTGTGTTCCCAGTTTCTTCTCCCCCTCACTGACCAGTCTTTCCAGTAACATTTAGTGTAATAACTCGTGTGACCGCTGGGATGAATCAGAGATCATATTTTACTGCTTTAAAGGTCGTAAAGCATGTTTTTTATTGTAAGTAGAGATATATGTGGTATTTCTTTAACTCTTTGAATCTGTTTTTATTGAATTATTTTGCCTGCTGCTGTGTTGATATTTAAATTCTTTTCAGAATTTAAAAATAAAATTAATTAGTGTACATTATAGCAGCAGTATACAGTCCTATTAGTGATGGGCTCTGATTAGAGAGAAAGTCAACATGAAAAAACGATTCATTCTTGCAAAATAATTAATTCTGTCTCAATTAATAATTATCACCAGGCTCCGCCCCCTCACTCACATGGGTTCTCTGCTGTGATTTCTCACTTGGAAGGAGGAAACAACTCACAGCATTGTTACGATGGTCAGAGAGAAGCAGGGAACACCGAGGATCACCTGAACTTTGACCCTCCTTCATTCACAGTGGAGCAGCAGGAGTCCAGCTCAGACTCCACATGAATCCAGTTAAATTAGAAAGAGTCCAATAATCATCTCACCCTTTGATCAAAACTCTAAAGAGTTCAACCGGGCTGACCATACAAACTGAAATGACCACAGAACTTTAATAAAGTAACAACACGGTTTTTTGATCAGCAACTTGTGTGATTACTGACTTTAGTACAGTTGCAGAAAGTTAGGTAATTACAGTAATGGATTACTTTATACTATTACAGCAGTACTGAATGCACAAACAACTTTTGCATTTGCTAATAACTAAATTTCGCAGGCTTTGTGCTGCGGTGCTTATTCTGGAATTTGAGTCTTCTGATGCACTTGTGTCATTTGCTGACGGCTCAGGGCTGTAATGCATGTGTAAAAATGTCTTTATATTTTTGTCTACAGTGTCTCTGATCCACGCAGACTAATTTTGTTCATTTTGGCCTTATGATTATAGAGATGTGACTGACTCAAATTGTCTGTTTGCTCATGGAAAGAGTGGACTGTTGTGCAAAACCAGATATAAATAAAAGCCTGACATGCTGTTTAAGAAACCTTATCCAGTGAATACAGTTATTTTTATTGCAACACATAAATATTAACTGTCTTTATTTAGACAGTTGTCCTTTTAATTACAGTGACAGCAACTTAGATAAAGCACTGGGTGTATTTGCAGTAGTTGCCTGCATGTCTGCTTTTTAGCTAATTTTTCTACGAGAGTCAGGCAGAAACTAGTGAGTCACACGTTCTTCACAGAGATGATGTAGTCTGATTCTGCGCATTAACACAGATTAAAACAAATCACAAACTAGCATTCCTGATAAAAATGCTCTTTAAAAGTGTCGCCTGGGTTTTGGTGCTGCTGAAGGAGCAGTTTGTCTGCGCTGTGATAACAAAGTCTGTTCTCAGTGGGCGCTTGGAAAATGGTCTCATTTGCATATTGTTCACAAAGAGCTGGAGGCTTCAGGCTGGACGTGGAGGGAAACTGTTTCTGCTCTCAGGGGTTTGTCCCTTCAGCTGAGTTTTGCATAATGAAACAGAAACTGATACTACGAATGTTTATGCTGCTGGTATAAACTGACGTGAGCTCTTGACGGACTCAGAGTCTGCTATGGGAAAAAGTCATTCATGCACACATTTACAGTCATTACAGACTGCTGCCCATTTCAAAGGAGTTTAGAAATTAGACTGTTTCATTGCATCTGAAACCTTCTGCAGAAAGCACCTGTCCTGTCTTATTGATAATGGTCATCTTTTTTTTTATAAATGATTCTTAATAAATACTATTGCTTAATAAATTCCTTCAAAAATATACGAGCAAATAAACTACAAAGTACAGGAACACTTGCAATTAAACTCAGTCAGCTAGTGAACATAACCATTTAGCTGTAGTCATAACTGCAACTCCAGCTAATGAAACTACAGAAACACCTGCAACTAAAGAGAAACTGCTGCAAACTCAATATTCATCAATTTGCAGTTAAACACAGCAACTAGAGCAACTAAACCAGTTGCTCCAATTACAGCGGCTGGACCAACAAGTAAATTAACAACTTGCAACTAAATGCTGCAACTACACCAAACGCTTTACCTACAACAGCGCGGAACGACACACCACAACTATTGCCACTAAGGCAACAACTAAAGCAACTTTGTTCACTGAAAGTTCTCTGAGACAAATGCAAACAAGTGTTCTTGGTTTTTATTTTATTTTATTTGACTTGCTGGCGTGTAATATCCCTTCAGACTCAGAGGTGCATGTTCATTGCATGCACCACCTTCATTAGACTTTTCCAGACCCTGGTCTGGACCTGCGTGGTTCCAGTCATTCAGAGGGTTAGTGCAGGTCTCCACTCGGAATCCCTCCACTTTGTGGTCTGGAGGAGAAACGCGTTGCCACATGAGGGAGGGAACATTTGGTTTGAGATCAAAGTGTGGTTTGGGTGGGTGGGGTTAGAGTGGCGGTGGGCAAATGGAAGTTACCTCAGCACATGGCCTGTAATTGTGGGCTGGTGGATTCAGAGAAATGAGGCTGCGTGATGGTGTTTGGATGAAGCCACTGATGAGCTCTGGTTGAAGAAAGAGAAAAAACTTTGAGCTGCCCTTTAATTGGAAGTTTCTTTTTGTTAAACACGAAAACTTTATTTAAAAGAATAAGAACTTTTCAGAGCATTGTGAAGAAACACAGTAAATGCAAGGAGAGGACAGTACGAAAGATTTAACTCAAGCAAGTTGAGCGGAACTCTCCATGTAAAGTCTGTTTTTTGAATGTGATTTGTATGTTATACAGATGAGGGTTGTAGATGGAACAGTTAGGTGATACTAAATAGAAACATAAATGAGTTGATCAAAACAAGCTGTGAACTTTTGCGTTATTCTCTTTTGCAGATGTTTGTTTTCATCTGTGTGGAAAGTGTGGTTGGCTCCTTTGAGGGAGGGTTTTCCTCTCTGCAGCTCAAAATATCTCAACTATAAATAGATTCTCTGGACACCGCCAGTTATTTTTATCCCAACTGAGGCTAAATTTACCGAGCCAGGCGTCGCCCCACCCGTCCCGCCACAGAATAACCCCCAACCCCTCCCTTTTCCTTTCCTTCTCAATTCTCCACTGTGGTCAAACCAGAGAGCTGAGGTCACAGTCTGAGTGAGGCTGAAAGGGAGCTCTGAAAAAGAAATGGGTCAAACAGAAGCGCACATCTAAAAGTGTCTAAACTCAAATCCAAGAAGGCAAAAATGAAGTATTAATAAAAGTAAATGAGCTTGCTGAATGTGTTTTCCCTTCTTCCCCCTATTAAATGCATAAAATGCATTTTACTCTTTGAGTCTGATCAAAGTTCACTTTATTTGAAGTTGCTTATTGTAAATATGCAGTGTTATCTCACACCCTGTGGCATCTTGTTAGTTTTTGGAGCCCAAAGAGATTGAATTTGGACCACAGGATGAAATGCTGAGGACAGTTTGGTTAGGAAGCTGCATTCATAAACTGCATGGGTACATCACATAGACACATACACCTTCTAACTTGCTACTAGAATTTCACAGTACAAAGCAAGCTATATTATCTGTCACAAAATTGCAAGAAATGTTCAAAAAGGCAATGACATCACACACTCAGTCAAGAGATGCAGTTCAGTGAGCTGAATCACCCGAGGTGAAGCCTAACAGACAGCTCTGGGTACAGCTGGCACGCTTCTAATGATGCAAAATTCAGTTTGAGCAGGTTAGAGGTAACATTTTGTTTTAATTTGATTTGTTTTTTAGAGTTATCCAGGCTGTTATAATATATGAAACTATCCACAGAGACTAATATTGTATTTGTGCAGAATGTAAACATGTTTATGTCTGCTGTAAGGTTAGGCAACTTAACATGGGAGACTGCGGGGATAAGCTTACTTTTGCAGCCTGCCTCAAGTGGCTACTAGAGGACCTGCAGCTTGTGTCTTAGCTTAATTTTGTTGCTACTCAGTCCTAATGCAGGATCCTGTTTTTATTACTTACAACCAGAGATGGCAGTAACGCGTTACTGTAATCTGATTACTTTTTTTGAGTAACGAGTAAAGTAAGGGATTACTATTGCAAAAACGCTAATTAGATTACTGTTACTTTCCCGTTGTAACGCTGCGTTACTGCGTTACTAAAACCGTGATTTTTTTGCGAGAATGTCTCATGACAGTGACGTAAGCGAGTGCGACATTCGTGGCAACAGCTGTGTGCAGATCAACAATGGATCACATATCGAGTGCAGAGAGAGTATGAGCGTGCAGCGTTTAAAGCGTGGAAGTACTGACCTTACTTTGAGTTTGATTCCATAAAAAGTGACAAAAACATTAGTGTCCGCTGTGCGTGGGAAGAAAACTTCTTTTTACAGCGAAAAAACCCCTAAACTTCCAACAAGCACCGAGTAGCTACGACCTAATGGGAAACTCACAGAGAAACTCGCGGATTCTTCCACTGACCGCGGCACACCTGCACCAGGGTAAACCTCCGCCTACCCCACTCCTGCTTTACAGGTGAAAATAGAGCAACAGGACCGCTGAGTCTTTGACTTTATTTATTTTCTGCTGTGTTTTACTTGCATCTATTTGAAAGACTGAGTGTAAACACAAAAAATATTTTATGTGCTGGAATGTGCAGAAAATAGGTTTCAATGTTAAACTAATTTCTTCCAGTCAGTTACTTTTTTCAAGTAACTTGACCAACACTTCTTCCAACTGAGCTGACATACCTGCAGCTCTGCAAGTCTGAGTATCACTATAAAAAGTAACAAAGTCCAGCAAAGGTTACTTTCTGATTAGCTCCTTCTGTCACTTCAGTTTCAAGCAATGCTGAAACATTAGTAGCTGTGTAAAGCTGCAGATATATATTCTCTCAGTTCATCCACGGTTGAAATGAATATCTGATCTACATTAATATATTCAGTGGTTTCTGAAAGATCAATATGACCCTGACTTTAAATACCACAAAATACAAATATTTCACTGGAAGTCATCTGTTTTTCAGCTGCATTCATCTGTGTCATGAGTGGGTTGAATGGAGTTAAGAGCCAAAAGATAAAGTTGCAACTTACAACTGGAAACTGATAAAAAGTTACAAACAGGAAAGATTTCAGTAAGGGATGATAAAGAAAGTCAACTTCTGGTTTTGCTGCCAGTAAATCCCCCCACAGACACACACGCCCCCTGAACACATGCATGTACGTCTGTTCTTGTGAGAACCCTCCTTTGCATAATGCAAATTCTCATAACTGTTATCCTGATTCTAACCTGAACCTTAAAGATGAATCTTACCTCTTAAACAGCTATATAAAGCTCCTATGGCGACGAGCTACAAGGTCTAAAACACACACCGGTCCTCGTACAGACAGCTGTTAACACACACACACATGCAGGAAGTGGTGTCATTTCTGGTTTGTGTTGTTCAGAACACAGGGTGATGAACTCAGTAGATCACAAACATCCATATAATCATTAACTCACACAATCAGCCCTGAACTTTATTTACAACTACCCAGGAAACAAAATGACACAAGAGTCTGTAACCTGCAGGGGGGGCAGGGGGGTCAACATCTTCTGCCATTTTTTTAAAACCAACACGTCCAACAGCAACAGAGCTGAAAAACAGAAGGCAATGATCTGCAAATCTTAGAAGCCCAGCAGTCATAACAAATGTTCAAATTGAGATGTTTCAGTAATCCACAGGGAAGCTTGTGCACTAGATGTTCTTGAATTTTAGCAACACGGGTTTCCAGCCTTTTGTTGCTCCCATCCACTTTTAAAAAATAAGTGTCAATAAAAAGAAACAGACTGAAGATTTTTCAACTAATCAAGTTAATTTGCAGCAGGTCAATAATATGACAGAAGACCATCTTAGAGAGGTAGTGTTTCTCAGACATAGAGATGGACCGAGGTTCAGCTGCAAATTGAGGAAAAATTTCAGAATAATGTTCATCTGCGTAAAAATTGTGAAGACGAGGGAAAGCGGGTTGTTAAAAAACCTCCTCGTGATTGCTTTGGTCATTAGCCTATTGCCATGCTCGTAGTTTGGATACAGGCGACAGACTTGTCTACAAACATGGAAACAATGGAACTATGAAAAATGTGACACAAACGGAGAGCCTCAAAGTAAAAGCTGCACCTTTTGAACAGTGATAGTGCTGAGGCACAGCTTTTGCTCTGAAGGAGAACCTTCTCCATTTCCAGTTTGCAGTCATACTTTTTCAGTATGTACCATCCTCAGCCAGTAGTTATCAAGTATTTGCAGACAAACATGAAGCATAAAGGCAATCGTGACAACGTGCTAGCAAACAAAGATATTGTTAGGAGAGATTTAGTACAGCACCTTCCTTGCAAGCACTTTGACTCAGTAAGAACCAGGAACCTTCAGGCACTACTGCATGTTGGGAAATATACATTTTTCCCCAGCAGATGATGATTGTATCATATTCAATATGGAAGGAAACTCTTATGTGTTTTTATTTTAGTTGAATATGTTTAATTTTAACATTAAAGTCTGTGGGAATTGGTTAATTTTTAAGCTAGCCTCAAGTGGCTATAAGAGGAACTGCAAGTAACAGCACATAAGTGTTAGCTTCATTTGTCATGTCTGAAGGCTGACTTACACCCAGTGGTCAGGTGGGGCCTTTCTGTATAGTCTGCCTAACATAAATCTTAGTTCTGTTTAATGTGAAGCACACTGACTTCACATGTAAATACAAATCCAACATAAATATCGTTTCCAATTTATAAACAAAGCCCAAATCCCCTTTGAGTCAAATTCATTGAAGGGTCCTGAGTTCAGATCCTGCTTGTGTTTGGACGCAGCGTCACAGCACCTCGAGTTCAGGACCTGCAGCACTGCTGAGGTCAGAGGTCTCTCTCTGCTAATCAGCGTCTGCAGCGTCCTGCCACATCAGACTACACGTGTGGCGTGATGACATCACATGGGGGGGGGGGGAGTCAGGGGGTGAAAAGTGAAGGTTAGCTGGGAGACAAATACGTTGTTTTTAACAACCTGTTTTCATACAGCACATACGAGAAGTGCCATTGGTTCCCGGTTTGTTTTAGGTGTAACTCATGAAACAATTAAAACAATTAAAAAAAACACAAATGTAATAAAGTAAATTTTGATTTTAATGCAAACAGAAAGCATACATCGATAGAGCAGGAATAGAAAAAGATAAAAGTCAACATCAAACGAAAACATGTGAAGCTACAATCCTGAAATTCCTCAGCGGTTTGAGTGCTGCGAATTCCTGTCTGTGAAATGACAAAATAAAGCCGAAATACCTCAGGGACAACAGATTCAATGATTTGCTTCTCTCTTCATGACAGGCGGCTTCTGACATGCACAAAGGTTGTGACACAGAAACAAAAGTCTGTGTTCAGGATCCAAAAGACAACAAACACGCTGACCCATTTCCAAACCACAGAGCGATAAAGACTTTTCTTTGTGCCGTCATCCTGAGATGTTTTTCATGTGGAGGAAAACAAAGATGAGGAGCAAATGGGTGAAATCACTGATTCACCACTCAAACGCCGGCAGAGCTCTCTGTCACAGTACAGCGTGCTTCATCGGCCAAACAGCTGCTGATGAGAGCTGAGTGGAACAATCAACCACAGATGCCTCCTCCCATAGCAGGTCTCACTGGGGATGTTGTGGCTGCTGATCCTAGTGTATTTCAGCTGGTGTAAGGCCCACAAATATGTTCCAAAAGTAGAAAGAGTGACTTTAAGAGCTGAAGCAAGCAAATTCAGTGGACGGGGGTAAGTAGGTGCAACAAAATGAAAAGGTTGCAGAATAAATCCTCACTGATTGGCCAATAACTGTGTAACAGATAAGAAACGTTCTCATCCCAGGTCATCAGTCACTGCTGTTCTGTCAGATAACTGCTGGTTATCATATTATGTTATACTGGACTACATAATAAATCGTCAGCCAGCTGATTGCAGTTTATGTCATACTTGGTAACATTTTTTACACTTACTAAAACAACTTGGTTAGTTTTAGAAAAGAGTTTAAACCTTGTCCATTATTGACCGATGCCACATGACATCTTGTGCATCTGACAGTGTTGACAAAAAGAACAGGCTGCAACATATTATTGAAAAGGCCTGCAGAACATAGAGCTGGTGTCTTTATACTAAATAACGAATTTCAAGGCAGAGATCAAGAAGTCAGTTTGATAACAGACTGTCTGTGCATGCTGGATGGCTATGACAGACATCCAAACCTGGACTTCAGTCAAATTTGCATCCTTTACTATAGTAAAAGGTTAAATTAATAATGTTAAGGTGTATTTTTAGTGTTTAATTCAATGTCAGTGAGCCAGTAATTGCAGCTTTTTTGCTGCCTTTCTCTCAGTACTTAGATGCTTGTGTGTTTTGTGATGCTGGAGCGATCTCTATCTCTCATACACTCATCACCCCTCTCCTCCTCTCTCTGACTCATCGCTCTGATGCTCTCCTCTGCTCCTGAACGAACCTTACATGGTCAATGACGTGGTGGCAGGATCTCCCTACGTAACACACCAACGTGCCATTCAGCACAGCTTCGGCACCTTATCTAATATAGAGACCGCCGCCTGCCCAGCCGTCCAATCAGTGCACTCCATCTGTTTCCAGGGTGACGTGATGTAGAGAGTAGGGAGCTTCCTCACCGTTTGTGAACAGAAATAGCTGCTAGAGTGACACACTGAGCTTCTTTTTAAGTCTTCTAAAAATAACGCCGCTATTCTTGAGCTTTGGTGATCTGATGAGCAGGTCAACGCCACCAACGCCATCAGGAGCGCACATATCAAACGTTGCACAAGGGGGACGTGGGAATGCTGAACGTAAATGGCACAAATAGTACATCAAGCTTTCATAAGAAGCAACAGAATTTTCTAGATTCAAGGTAAAAACAAAAAACAGGGACAACTTCAGTTTTGTGTTTACATTCTTTTGCTTATGATGGCACGCTTGCATGAATGAATGGAGAGCATTATATAATCTAGTGTATGTCTGAGACAAGAAGGCAAAGTTTTACCTATAATTGTTTAATCTGTGATCGTCATAACAGGCTGACAGAAATATTGTGTAATGAAAATCAAAACAAACATTTCCTGTTTTATTCTTGTTTCACTTCATTCTGTTCTGCTTGCTGACGTTGGCCCGTTTCCATTGTGTCCTCTTTGACCTGATGTTGTGATGTGTGAGTGAGATGTGGAGTCACACTTGGAGTTGTAAGAGAGTCAAGTATTATATTTACAAAAACCTCACATATGTTACAACACTGGTACAAAAAGAAAATATGCAACACTTTTCAAAACTGTGGACATTTTTAAAGCCATTTCAATGTGTTTATTACTGTAAAATGTCCTGAAATAATCACATATCAATTATTTCAGGACATTTTGCTTGTTTTTAGGGTTTTGCCTTTATGCCTGGTGTTCTGCCAGTCTGACTGCCTCCATGCATATATGCACAGCCTTGGACTGAAAGATTTGGATTCGATATAGTGTCATCAGATAAGCACAGTTGTGGAGGAGTCGGAAGTCTCGACATGTTGATACTGCAGTCAAACTGGATTACTGCACTGAAGGTATTTCATTGTGTCCTTGCTGTGAGGTATTTACACTCCCAGTTTCTTTTACTTAATGCACACACGCACAGGGATATCGTTGTGGGTGTGTAAAATGATTAATGCAGGCGGATACATTTCTTATTCACATCAGGGACACAGTGACCTCTGTGCTGCCACCACTGACGCCTCTGGATCAGATCAGTTTGCCTGCTTCAGGGCGTGAGCTCCTCATGTGTAACCCACTGCAACTGCACTTGCTTAATGTTAATGTTTACACAGTGCTGCTTTCATAACCGAGGATGACATGGCAGGCACCTGTAAAAATAATTGTGAATAAAACAAATTATAACATCTTCATACAAACATCTTAACTTTCAGCATGAATAAGTTCAAGTCTTGTCCAAATTGTGCTCAATTAAGCTGCACTTGCAGAAAATTATTCTAGCTGCTGAAAATAAAATGCACTGATTAAACTTCTTGGATATTCTTCTTGGTGTTTGGATCACCACATCACAGTGGAGTTGTTAAGATCAGTGACTCAGCAAACAGGTAGGTGCTTTAACTGCAGCTGTCAGCCTCACCGGAATGAAATCACTCCTGTACCACGGTTTTATGAAGGGGGAAACTATCCATGTTTATTTCTGATGTTGATTTGAAGATTTTAACTGGGTAATCTATGAGGATTGACTCATTTTGACTCTCTCAAATTATATGATTAGAGGGTTGAAATTTATTGGAAGCATAGTTTCAGGAAAAGGTCTGCAAACGAGTGTGAGTGAAAGCTGGACAGAGCAGATGCTTAACGTCAAGAAAAACTAAAACTTGATACTTTACATTGCACGGCTCAGATTGAAACAAGGATCAGAAATGACACCATCAGAGACGAGGTGTGAAAAAGCTTCGTCACAGCCACTCCATGACAGTGTGAGCAAAACACTGTGTAAATCTGAAAGCACTTATATGCCTCGTGTGTTTTGCCCAATGCAACTTGGCTTCCAGTCAGACAAGCTGACTGTAAACTAGCAGGACAGAGGCAATAACTAAGCTAGCATAGCACAGACGAAACAAAGCCTTTTTAGAAGCAAGTTTTCCCTTTTTGCAACCTCATTCACATGCCTCTCTTGTCTTGGCAGTTATTTTGATACAGCATGTTTAACTATAATTAGTAGTGTTCAGTTCATGATTCTTAGAATGCCGTACATAATGTCTCTAAAGACAACTGCAAGCAGAGAGGCTAACTGCACTATAACTGTACATGCTGTATTATTACACTGTGTGCGTCAGTACATTTCATACAATTCATTTCGTACAGTGCTATGTACTGCCTTTAGCAACCAGCTGATCATGTCAGGACTAACATCTTGCAGCACACTGTCTGAGCTGAGCTGCCAATCACCTGAAGAATTTGGGAGTGCTGGCTGTGTCTGGCCTTCAGGCCCCAGCAGGGACGGGTCGCTGCCAAAACAATCAAACCTGTGGCGTCAGCAAAGTGGTGGAGTCCCCATCAAATCCATAAGCGGGAGGAGTAACAGCAGGATGTGACATCAGGATGTGACATCATGGGCAGAACTGGCTGCAGGCCCAGCTTTAGTTTACTGCTCCGGTTTCACACAGGCACACAACTGGAAGAACTCGGTGTTCTTTTTCATACACACAATGTCTCGTAGAAAAAGGTTCAGTATGCATAAAGAAGCCAAGAAAACTCCAGGGAAGCAGTAACAGGCTGTTCACATCTATTTTAAATCATGTTTGATGTCCTGAAATATAAATAATGTCAGAAATAAACCACAAATGTTATCAAAGAAGTATCATGTTAGCCCATGAGCTAGAGCCTTGAGTCCAGCGTGTAGTGCATTCAAACATTAATAAAACCCTGCTCCAGACCTCTGATATTTGATAGAGCAACATGGTCTAGGCTTAAAACACAGAGGGTCAGTACTTTCACTGTTTTAGACCCATGCTGTGGAAAAGGTTCTTCTTACTATCAGATCAACTCAATAAGTTCCCCATTCAAAAAAACCCTTCAAAACCCACTCGTGTAGACTGGCTTTTGTATAACATTTTATAACGTCTTGTCGGTGCTTTATACTGGTGACTTCTTTATGTTTTATTGTTTTTGTTTTTCATAGTTCCCCTGGTCAGACTTTATGTAAGTTATTGCTGCAAAGAACAGCATTAATAAAGCTTAAAAAACAAACAAAAAGCCTTATTATTGTCTATATCTTATCTTCTTCTTTTTCAAGCAAGGCAGCCACAAACCCACAGGACAGGAATAACCTACACACCGTCCAAGTATCACCATGGAAACCGAGATGGTGTGAAGATGTCCACCGACATACTCCTCCGTGTTTTCATCCATTTTTATCCTGCAGAGTCACAGACAAGATAAACCATTTATATGCATCATGCAAACAACTTAAAACCTAAGTTGGATTAACTACAGAACGGCACCACATTTCCACATCAAAGGCCTTTTTTGTCTGAAAAGTGGATGCAACAGTTTTCTAAGAAGATTTTCAAGGAAGCATTTTCCCATTGAGCTGCATCAGCTAAATCTAAAATCCAGATTATTTGTAAATGATTGCACTGTTTGCACTGGAACACTGTCAGCATTTTACAGATGTGCTGAGTTTCATTTAACCTCCTAAGACCCGAACTCTTCCACGGCATGCATTTTTGATTTCTCTTTGATATTTGGGCATATTTGGACCCAATGAATGTAAAAGAATGACCAGATTTTTTTTTAACCTGATTTTTGTTTCTAAGAAAAATGAGAGCCACATATGAGGATATTTGTTTAAAATTTCGATAGAACAATAGTAGTATAACATCCTTGTAAGTGGATATCAGGCCCTTGTAGAGCAAAATTCAGTATTTTGGTCTAAATAACCCAAAATGTGATGTCCACATATATGGACGCAGGTCCTAGGAGGTTAATATAGTTGAATCAGTTCTCCAATGACAAGATTGTGATACCAAAGATGTCCTCTGCATGTTTTTTAGACCAGTAGGACACGTTCAGAATAGAGAACTGAACCTTGTGCGAAATTAGTGGAATGTCCTTTAAAGAGTCCCCTTCATGGGGCCAGGAATAGATCATAATTTGAGGTCCACACTGATACTATCCAATAGAGAAAAGGCCACCATGAAAGAGAGATAGGACTACAAAAATTATAAGAATCAAACTGGACTCAGAACCATTTGTCTTTCTACAAATATAGGACCTTAAGCAGAACTTGATAAGTTTCCTGTGGAACTTATGGGGCCAGAATTTGTTGATGGACCCAACACTGCATGCTAGTTTTTCTAGACATTAATTCTAGATTCTGTGACAGAACTGTCCTCCTATGCTTCAGAAATGACACAAGACCCCTTTAAGGTAGTAAAACAAACCCACACTCATACATACACACACACTTCTTTTAGATGAACCACACAAAAATCGATTATATTTCCATCAAAACTTTATTGACCAAACAGAATAAGTCACAATGTGGTTTCACTTCTCACTTGTGGCAAATCCATCACATCAAGCAGACTCATATTTAATGTATTTAGATACATCAGTGTGTAAAATCACATCATGACAAAAGTTCATGTGCAGCAAACAGGTAAGCAGAACACCTGCCACACCTGCAGCGCAGATAGTCGAGAGCTTTACATGCAGCTCTTCAGTTCGTTCATGTGACATCCATTTGCGTCACTCAAGTCCTGGTATTTCATCTTCACTTCCCCCTCTGCAGCTCCATGACTGAGACTTCCTGCTCAGTCTGGTCCAGCTTCCACAGCCACTACCAGTACCGACGTTTCACGTGCTCCACGAGGACAAAAAGACCTCCCCCATCGGGCTCGGATTTGGCTCGGTCCGGCACAGCACAACAACTCATACCGCGTTACTTCTGCGCAGGTTTGATTGTTTTCACTCTTTTCTCACCGCTCCCCGGCGGTCTGATTCGGTTTGGCTTGGCCCGGTTCCAGTCAACGATCCTGCAGCTCCAGGCAGGGCACCCACTGATTGCTGCATCGACTCTCCTCACAGAAACTGCCGACGTCTTGCAGGGCTTGGCACTGCAGAGGCTGCACTTGAGGGTTCTGCAAAACACGGTGGGGACGGACGGTTAGATTCTCGGAAACATTTTTTTTTAAACTTACAAGAGTATAACATCATGAACTTGTATCATTTCTCGAGTAGCTCAAAGCAAGTTTACACTTACAGTGACCAGAATGCAGTGCAGATCCCGGGGTTCATTGCTGTTGCTGTCCTCGGTGTCCTCCTTCAGCAGCTGAGCCAGCCGCCTCATGCCTGACACCCGCAGGATGTTGATGTCGTTGTCGCAGCAAAAAGCCTGCAACAGCGTGAAATGGATCTGCAGCGCTATGTCGTCTTCATCCTCCTCATCAGTTGCGAGGATGCACAGTACAACGCTGTCTGGGTCTCTGCATGCGGGACAGAAGGTGAAAGACCCGGTTAATGTCAGCGTCATTACATATTTCTCATATCAAAAGCTTTGGCGTGGTTAATTAAGGTGAGGAAAATCAAACTTATACTTACACATTCATGAGTTTGGCGGACTCGTAGACTCCAACCGTGAGACAATCCTGCTGCTGAGCAGCGACCAGTAGCTCCTCCAGAGCTTGACTCACCGTCTCCATCCTGCAGAGAAGCGGAGGCGGTTAGAAATGTGCGAACGACACGACTAAACTGTGGCAAACAACTCTAAAGTCTACATATAAGCATGCAGATGCAACCTTTAAAGTACAAGCCGGGATTATAAACTCAACTAGAACGCGATCTGTGATGTCAGATCAAATGTGCCAATGCGTAATTGCGCATCACACACAGCCGAAACTTACTTTTTTTCGGTGCTGTTTGATCCAACGACCTCTTCCAAAGTCATGTTGAAGTCAGTAAAATAATCCACAAGATCCAGGATAAGAAGAAATATCCACAGCGCGGAGATACGGCTGTACTATGAAATTCCTGATACAACGTCCAAACACAGTGGTATTCCAGATCGTGTAAAGGTCCTTTCAGAGTCCGTTAACTGAGTAACAAGTCCGATTACTGCGAGACCGCGAGCAGAAAGAAACTGTGCCTCTCTCAGCCGAAAC
>NW_005187462.1:1651357-1652918 GCF_000239375.1 Pundamilia nyererei
GTTATAAGAAATGGGAAAAGGCGCTGTCTGATAAGCACGAGGCGAAATTCACGAGAATCTCAGATGACACTGATGTTTCTCTTTTATATCACACATATTTTTTATCTTTTTTTTTCTTGCAAACCATTTGAGGCGCTATTGCAGCTGCAGAGCACGTGTTGTTCTGAAGCTTCAGCTCAGCACCACTACCTCCAACAGGATAAAAATAATCCTTCGATATAGGATCAGAGCTGTATATCTGCTGAAGCCTGCAACAGCAGCGTGCAGAACGGAAGTGTGTTACAACAACATTCAAAACTGTTATTATAACCTTCATATTTCACATTCATGAAAGCAGGTTCCATTTTTCTGTCACATGCATTTTTAACATCACACGCAGAGCTGTCACACGCCTGATCGGTGGCCCTGTGTGTGATCAGGTCCACTTCACCGAGCCTGATATGAACTCTCTGCCCATTAAAACCAGGTCTCAGACTCCCTCCAGCGGCTCCATAATGCATCTGCTGTCAGCGGCGAAACCCCCAGAGAAGGCATGTTGGAACAGCACCCTGCAACAACCGTTTGGGTCACGCGCAGAGCAAGAGCGAGTCCCGGTCTTTGGAAAATATTGGGAATTCCTAAAGGGGAGGTTTAGTGAAAAACATTTTTAGGGGGTTTGATGTTTTGTTTTGTTTTTCGGGGACTTCCTGGGTCTGAATTTCCACGAAAATAAAATTGAAAACGAAACTATTTGAAGGCTTCACTTTACTATGTGCAGCAATTTATTTGAAATTTATCAAAATCCGCCTGTAATCTGTGCAAACGCTGTGTGCATAGGTAACAGGGCAGCCGCGGCTAAACAGTTTCAAATCCATTTATTAGGAACATCCACAAATATGTAGGATTGTTTAATAAACAATGAAACGTTGTCTATTGTCGCTTACATTGTAAGCACTTAACTGATTTAGCACTTGTCCACTGAAAGGCGCAGAAAATCTGTTGGCGTTGCCGTATGAACAGATTTTTCTGATGTTACTGCGCCACCTGGTGGAAAGATTCACACTTTAAGTGTGTAAATAATTGTGTTATGGTTTTGTTATATTTTATAGTGTTTTCTTACAATTTCCAACAGAAATAGATACTAGTTAAATACATTAAATTATTATATTTATTTATATATTTAGATATTCATGGAGGAAAACAGTATAAAATGAAAGAAAGCAATACAATAAATATTTATACACATAAACAATATGCCCACTACAATTTTTACTAAGCAAACATTGATGTGTTATTTTATGGATAAGATGAGTTTAAAATGTAAATTTTTCATAGTCTGTGTATTGTTTTATGCAGATTTTACACTCCAGAATTCCCTCAATAAATAAGCAGTAACTAACAAATTATAGAAATATGGGTTTGATATAAAATCTCTTTTTCGATTTCATTTCTTTCTGAGCATCAGTGGAGATCTGGTGACCGTGAAGGCCGTAACATATGATTTGTATGAGGGCTCACCAATAACTTTACAACAGGTATGCACTTTAAAGACGATATTTCTCCATGAGACTGAAATATCCAT
>NW_005187462.1:1654130-1655933 GCF_000239375.1 Pundamilia nyererei
GTGCCTGTGGCTCGGTCGGGCCCCTTCGGGGGGTGGGGTACCCTTGGGCTCTGGGCCTGGGACTCGGTCACTCTGGCACAGCTGGCTGCTGGTGGAGCTCGCAGGCACATCACTGCAGCCCCCTCTGGCTTCTGCTCCACGACTGCTGGGTGACCCCTCGTCTGGGGCTCTCCTCAGCTCTTTCCGGGAGAGTGGCACCGTTGCCCCTTCATTGGTCTTCCTTGGACTCTTGTGCTCTGGGGGTCTCTGGATGTCTGGAGCCTGGATCTCCTCCATACCTGCTTCATGCCCTGGAGGACGGGGCTATGGCCCCCACACCCTCTAGCAGATCGTTACATAAAGAAACCTTTTGAATACAAGCACGCTGATCCACACAGGTGTACACACAAACTGTATGGGGGAAAAAGTCCTCAATATGTCTCCTGAGAAAAAAAGGTTTTTATATAATTTTTTTTCTGTAGGATGTTGGATTGTGGCACTGTGTGACGGCCATCTGAGCCTCAGATTATGATCAGTGTCAGAAGAACTGAAATACATTTTGGTGCAAGACCAAATAGGCCTTAAAAAGTCTAAAGAATAGGTCATTAAATTCAAATAAATAATAATGCTTATACAAGAAATGCTTAATGAAATATTTGCAAGTATAATCTCCAAGCTTCTTGAAGGTCATTCAAAGTTATTCTTTGGATTGTGGCTTTTGCTCTGGGGAGGCCAATCCATGACTGAAAGTGTTCCATTGTTTGTTTGTTTTTCTCCTATCCATGTATGCTTTTACTGCATCTGTAGTATGTTTAGGATCATTGCCATAGTGAGAGATGAATTCATTGCCAATTAGATGCTTTCAAGATGGAATTACATGGTGATTCAAACTCTGAATCTGCTTTTGTGTTCGTAATACCATCAGATTTGGACAAAAAATGTCAAGTTTGCATTCATATGGGAGGGGATAGCTCAGCAGGTAGAGCGTTCACCATATGATCGGAAGGTTGGGTTTCAAATCCAATCGAACCGGAACCCCTGAGCAAGGTGCCGTCCCTACACACTGCTCTCCGGCCACTTGATTGGTGGCTGCCCACTGCTTCACTGAGTGAATGGGTCAAATGCAGAGAGTAATTTAGTACTTTAGTAGTAGTAATTTAATACAGGGGATTAAAAAAGTATACCAAAAAAAGCATTTTACATAACAATACATGTATGAAGCTGATGACAGTGGAACAACTGAATATTTGTTGTACCTCCCGGAAGGAATAATGGAGTGACCCAAGCCACAGGACGCCATGCACTGATGGTTGCAAATCAGCAACAAAAGAAAACATACACCATTTTGTCCCAGGAACACAAACATCTCTTCTGTTTTTTGTTTAAGGAGCACAAGACTAGGGATGGGTATCGTTTAGGTTTTATCCGATACCGGCGCCAAACCGGTACTTTTGAAATGGCGCCGGTGCTTAAACGGTGCTCGAACCGGTGCTTAAAGAATGGAGAACACAAACTTTGTCCAAAAACCTCTTAGAGACTTCTAAAAATAAAAACATTTTTCTGCAAAATGATAACCAAGTCAGCCTTTTCCATTGATACAACATACCTCCTTTGGTTGGAACCGGTGCTTAAACAATGGAAAACACAAACTTTGTCCTAAAACCTCTCAGTTTTAGCTGTCTTTATTTTGTAAAAAGATAACAATGTTAGCCTTTTCTGCAGCTATAGGGCATATATGGCATCACTCAATCAAACAAGAAGACAGCCGAATGCAACTACGACGGTGTTTGCTAGTTCACCTTACATGCATTAATGTAATAACAT
>NW_005187462.1:1656916-1658508 GCF_000239375.1 Pundamilia nyererei
GTTTTTATCGTTAACTCTGTTTTCCTGGATCTTTTCAAATGTGTTATGAATAAATCTTTTTTTCGGTACCGGTACTAGTTTTATTGTGAAAATATTGTCGGGCATAAACAGGTCCGTGGCACAAAAAAGGTTGGGGTCCGCTGCTCTAGGGCTAACACACTCAACGATGTGCTAGCAACCTGTCCAGGGTTTACCCTGCTTCCCACTCTGTGACAGCTGGAATAGCTGGAAGAAAAAGTTTGATCCATTACGTTAGCAGGGTTCTCTGCTGTTAAACTGCAGACTGCTTCCCCTGAGTTGGGGCTGTCCCAAGCAAAGACATTTAAGTATCAATCTACTAGTCTACATGCCAACCATTACCCATGGTCATTAGCTCTGGGTAACTGCTGAAAAAAATGGACTTGAAATGGATCTTTACCCTGGTCTTCATCCTGTTTCAAGATTCTCTCTTTTTTGTGACATTGTTGCAGACTGATCCAAACAAAACAAAACACAATAAAAAATATCTCTATCAAGAGCACAGCCACAGAATATTGTATGATCAACTGATGATATAAGTGATAAAATACACTGGCACGTGAGGGTGGTTCAAATACAAGTAAACTTCAATGAAGTTCTCAGCAAATAAGATCTTGCAATTTGCCAAATGTAACCAAAAAAAGACCTCACCACTAGATGGCAGTGTTTCACCAAAATGTTTTAATATGGTGCCCTAAGAAAACCAAGCATTTGCCCTGAGACTGTTGTAATGGTTAGCACTGTCGACTTACTGCAAGAGGGTTTTGGGTTCAAACTTCCTGTTCTTCTAGCGAAGTCTGCATGTTGGTGATGAGAGTCCAGGTGCTGCACTGTAGGACCCTATCCTCCTTTGTTCTTCTTCTTCTGCAGGGCAGAGCAGACTGGTTACCACACTGACTCACTAAGATAAAAGTTGGGGTTGTACAAAAGTTCACACTATTAGGGTGAATTTAAGCCAATTTCACAAACCAACTGCATAGAAGATGTCTCAGTTGTTGAATTCTTGATGACACGAATGGGACATTTTAGCTGTCCTTACGATTATAATGTATAATTGCAGCTTTAAACGCATTGGGTCTACGTGTGTAACTGGATCTTGAAGTTATTTAAAGGAACAGTTCCGCTTCAAAATACAATATACCTTTTTCCTCTGGTCTCTTTCCACTTTTCCCCCGTATTCTACGTTGCGTTATATTCAAAAGAAAGCGAATGTTTCTACATCTTCCAAACCGGATTATTATATCTTTTTTGTCTAAGTACTTTTAGCCCTCAAGTCCGATGCTCCTGTGCTCCTCGCCTCTTTTTTTGTTAAGCTAATCGGTTCCGGTAATGATAAAGCACGTGTTCTTTTATCAGGTCCTCATTTTGGTTTTTAAAACAGGTTGAATGGTTGCTAATAGGCCTCATAAGGAACAAATGAGAAGCTTTCCACATGGAAAGAACCCGGGAGTGTCCCGTTATAGCTTCCACAACGAGCGGCCAGGACTGAGTCGAGCTTAGGCAGAAAGATAGCATTTTGTGGGAGAAGCAGAGGTGGAAAAATAAAACAAATAAACAAAATAAAACAAAATATT
>NW_005187462.1:1660389-1661143 GCF_000239375.1 Pundamilia nyererei
CTTGCCTTAGTACTAGCAACTGGGAAGATATGTGCTATTTAGCCAACTTCTGGTCTTACAGCGACCCCTTGTGGACATTGTAAAATATTGCTGTGTCTGAGTAGATGATGTGCTCTGATTGTTGCTTAGTTATCTTTGACCCTGCTAATTATAGTATTACCAGTTTGTGTTTCCAGACAACCATGCCTATAGTCACCTATACTGCATCTGCCACAATTATAAGTGCATATCTGGCTGTATCATAGTTGGATTTATCCTGGCAAGCCCTGCTGTAACCAGTTCTTCTGTGAAGCTTCATTAAAGACGGTGAACTAAACTCCTGGACTGCTGCAGCCTTTCTGACCGAAGACTTAGGCCAGACTTGTATACCCAGCACTTCCAATATATATTCTACAAGTGGTCCTTCGAGCCGGATGGTATACAAGCTGCGCTATGGCTACACCCAGAGAGTTCAACGACAACCAGCCTGCACTGAGTCCCCGTCCCAGCAGGCGCACCTCGCAGACAGAGGGCGCCCTTACTCCCAGCAAATGGGCGATAGAAAACCGATCGGTGCCTCTGCCATTCCCAATATGCCCTGGCTGATGTCGGGGCAGCATGAGTACCAGCATTTTTTTTTGCCGATGCCCGTGAGCCCGCCCCGTGTCGCCCCTATCAAAAACCACTACTGGTCGCCCATATGTAACTATCAGACATTTACAGGCAGAGACAAAACCCAGAGGAGTCGTCTGGCTCCAAGGCCCTGAAAAAAAAC
>NW_005187462.1:1662782-1671248 GCF_000239375.1 Pundamilia nyererei
GTAGTAGAGGTTTGAATATAATCATGTTCATCTTACCTACCTACTGAATGGAATAGTCCAGAGGAGAAATTGTTTGGTTAAGTGGACTATTTAAGCAGAAGAACTCAGGTGTTTGAGGAGAAAGGTTCAGGTCAGTGTAGCTGTGTGCAGTTTGACCTTAATTTCTGTTCATTTAAGTTCAGTTATGTTTATTTGAACTGAGTTAATTATAGGGTTGAGTTTCTTATTTGTTTCTTTGTAAATATTGTTTGGGCCACAAAATGGTGAATAAATCACTTGCTACACTGGACAGCATCAGTCTCCTGCACTTCTTTGACCGCTTAAGTCGAGTCCTACCACAGGTTCTCTCAGGTGAATCCCTGTAACAGTGAGTCAGTCTGGCACTTTCCAACCTGTTTTCTTATCTGTCTTACAGATAGATCTTTATTGTCACTGTTTGGCGTCTCTCTGCAGCTTTTAGGTTTTTGCATTCAGATTTTTCGGATAAGACAATTAGATTAATAAAGATAAAATACGTTTAAGAGGTACCTGCACAGGGAATGTATCTACACAAAAGGACATGCACAAGTTATATACAGAAAATATAAAAGAAAAGAAACGTTAATAAGTGGGTGGAGTGTGTTTCAGTGTGAAAACAGTCGTTCAGCTGAATTTGGTACTGAAAGAGCCGTGACAAATTAAGTTTCATATTTGCTTTGAGGTACACTGTCGGTGTTTGCGCTGTTCAGGGTCAGGGGGAACATTTGTTTCATTTTAGCTTTTTTTATGTTTATACATACAGAATTTCTATAACAAATGTAATGTATGAATTATTATTTAACCTGTAGAAGGATCTTTCTGACCCCAGTAGCAATTAACCTGTTAAGAAAATTTAAAATAAATAAGAGCAATAAAATTTTATTTTCCGTGCATTCTAAAAATTGCAAGTTGTTTTTTTGTTTTTGTTTTGTTTTTAGAAATATGACAAATAAAATGTTTTATTTTAAAACGGAAGTGGTTTACATTGCTCTCTGGAAGTCTAAATATTGATACTTGTAAGATTTGATTAATTCTCCTAACGGAAATGTTTAAACATGATGTTAAACATAACAGTTTTTTTTCCTTTCTCTTGGGGTGTTTTATTTATATCATTGTAAATCATGAAGTTGAATCCAGGAAACCCCAACCCATTTAAAAACCTCAGGAAGTCCACAAATGCACAACAAAAGAGAAAGAAATGAAACACTCTTTTATTGAATTATACATATGTTCATCTCACAATTCCAAAGACTAATCAACACGCATTTACGGAAACTGCTGATCTTCAATTTCGAGTTTAATTTCCTACACACTTCATATTAAGGCAGTGTCTAAATTATTTAGGGGAAATGAGATCTGCAGAGACAATGCAGAGAGCAAGGTTCTCTGTCCCAGCTACACCCCACCACCGGCAGGGTGGGGGTAGGGGTCCGAGACCTGGTGTTGCTGTGTACGAACTTCAGTTCAAGTCTGTAGGAGACGAGGGGGTAAGGGGGACGCACAGACATGTTTGTTTGACCTCAATTAAAGTTTTTATTTTACTTTTTAATTTCCAATTGTCGATAAATATTAGAATAATCGTGGGCTGGGTGCCTGGTCTAAAAGTTTGCTTCGGTCGAAGTAAGGTCAGGTAATTACACATGATTATAGCTGTATAACAGTGTCAGAACCTCCCGTCCAAAAAAGTGTAATTATACATTTCTTGCCGTTTAAAGAAGACATTTTCTGTTTCGGACTTTTGAATTTTGTACCAAGCATTCGCACACGTGACTTGCAAATACATGTTTAAAACCATTTAAAACTGTCTACCTTCAAACCGCCTACTGTGTTCAGGTGGGCCAACCCACCCCACCTGAGTATAAATGAAGGACCTGATCCACTGGGCTCAGTTTCTCTTAAAGACATACACTCTGCTCCTGCTTTGGATCTCTGCACTTTTGCTACATCCAAGATGACCGAACAGTGGATGTAAGACTTCACGGGGGGGTTTCCACAGTTTGCTTGTGTTTCAGTTCAGTGAAACATTCTGCGGTGTCTGAAAAAGGATTTGATTTCTTTAATCACTATATTTGTTTACGCTAACTTGATTTTGTAAGTCTCAATTTTCCAAATTAAAACTTACATTGTATCTCAGTGGTGCGTAATTACGCACCCCTGCTACACGATACATTGTAAGTTTGCTCAAATTTCATCCCAGTTTCGGGTTTTTATAGCAGTTTCTAATGCTGAGTCATGGGTTAGGGTGTATTCTCATTGTTTGGGGTTATTTGTTGACTTTGGGGCTGTTTTGTCTTAGTTTGTGCGCATTTCTAACCGTCTGCGTATCTGTAGGATCAAGATGGTGGGTCAGGCTTTGGAGGAGCTGCTCGTGGAAGCTTATCACCAGAACTGCCTCAGAATCGGTGTAATTGAGTCCTACAAATACATGAAAGCGTAAGTATTTTAATTTTTACGTTTAAATATAGTTCAAATGCAGTAATTGATCTAATAGTGGAACAACGTGGCAATGGTGACATTAATGTCGTCCTGTTTCCCGCAGAAACCCGCACAGAGTCGTCCTGTGCGTCCTTGCCAGCGAAAAGGAAACGGAGGGTGACATTATGTTACAGATGAATCTAATCCAGCTAAAGGATATGTGCTACAAGAAGAACGTCAGCATCATGTGTTCGACAGACACGAGACGGCTGGCAGAGCTGGTGAACATGGATGACATCAACGGCAACGAGGCCTCGCGGGACCTGCACTGCATTCTGGTCACTGTAAGCCAAATTTCCATTTGTGCTGCTGCGCAGTTAACATGTTTGCCGATGATCTCTATTAAAATCGTTGTAATTTGTACACTTGGCTTCATGATAGGCTACTTCGAATAAGAAGCAAAGTGATGTGTTTTCCGGGAGTTTCACCGTCCTTCCTCGCTGTGTTTCGCAGGTCCCTCCAGTGAAGCCGCTTCCACGCCAGGCCCTGCAGATCCTCAGCAGCTTCTGCGAAGAAAGCCGACGGAGGGACTCGTCGGTGCATTGCCTTTCTTGTTACTACGTTTGTTCTTATCGCTACCCAAGCCGCAGTTGTTGTTGTTGTTGTCGTTGCTGTAAATAAAAGTGAAGGATTTAATTCTTCAGCGTGTTCGTTGTTTCTGAATCCACGTTCTAAAGTTGCAAAGAGAAAAAAATTGGGTAAAGGTGAAATCCTCAGTTTCAAACTTTCAATGTATTATTTTTAAAACGAGGGATTTACTGCCTCTTAAAGCGAAAACTGCACAAAGTCATATCTCTGCCAATGAAACGGATGCGCCAAAGCGTCCTGGGGCTGTCTTGATGAAAAATAAGAGAAAAACAAAAATTAAAATAAAACTAAAGCCAAATAAAGTTTATCATCTCGCTGTTTCATTTCATTGTCAGTGCTGTACAGAAATTTCACGACAACAAAATGCTTCAAGGCCAGATGACAAAAAATAATTAAACCAAACAGACTTCGGGCTATTCTCTGCTTGCAAATGTAACTAAAATAAATGTTTTAAGAAAATCTTTAGTTTTAGTTTTCATGTGATCTTGGAATTTTTATTGGCACTAAGTTTTTTTGTCACCTTTGTCTAACTATCACACACTTTCTCTGCCGACAGAGACAGACAAACCCACATCCCCTCATAACGAGCAAACTGAAACTGAACACAAAAAAAAGACTGTGGACGCATTTCGGGTGCATGCCTGTAACAGCGACCCTGTTAGTAAACTTCACAGCTTCACCTTATCAGCGCCACTGATTAAGTCTTTAATCAATCAGGTGTTTTCCGCACGAGACCTTATTAGGGGCTTCATCAAGTTTAATGTTCTCATTCATTAAACACAATAGCCATGATTCAACTGAAACATTTCCTGGAGGTGTTTTCAGAAAACCCCAAAATCACTCAAAGACTGACATAAACTAACACAAAATGCCCCCACATCTTGTGTAAACTGGATTCCTTCACTTAATTGATCTTGTAATTTTATCTGATATTAACGTATTAATGTAATAAACACTGAATATGAAGATAAATACTTACAAGTGAAAGAAACTGCAGAGATTTAAAATCATAAATCTTATCTAAATACACAGTCCAGAGATTGAGTACAGAGCCCAGATATTTCTGGGGGTCTTATCCCTGCAGGGACAGTGAACACATGATGTCCTTAATGTTTGAGTGAATCAGCCTAAAGAAACAATCAATGCACTTTCAACCAACCATCAGCTACAGCTCACAGCTTTCTGCATTGTTTTCACCTTAATCTCTGCGAGCCCTTCACGCGTCCACCGGAACACTTTTCGAATTCACCAAACAAAAGAGCAGAACCCGTTTAAACCCACTCACTGTGCACATCTCCAAAAGGTCCATTCCAGGTCTACATGACTTGATCAAAGAGGGAGAGGGCGCTTCCAGTCATGTTTGTCAAACATGCGTGATGTGAAGCATGACAGGAACAGAGACGCTGCACATACATTTGAAATATAGATATCAGAATATTATTTTGAATATTTTTGCGTGCCTCTTCTTGCAGTGGCTCATCCATAAAAAACAAAGCTAATATACAGCCTTATCTTGAGAGGTTATCCCTATGCTAAAATCATCTTCTCCAAAGTTTAATTATTATTTTTTAACGAGAAGGATTTAAGCAAACAAACTTGTGTGCAGAAAGAAGAGGAGGGAGACAGGGAGCGAATTTTGAAAAGGGACGGGGGGTACAGCTGGCCAGTAACAGAGGGAGTGGTAAGGTGTGACGTCCCAGAGCAGGTATGAAAGTTTTGACCTGAAGAGACAGAGATTCGTCATTGCTCAATGACCACCGACTTGTCTCCGACTACTTCTTCTTCTTCTCTGGAATCCAGCAGCACACAGAAAAAGGTAAGATAGGCATGTTTGGTGCGTAATTACGCACTGACACAAGTTACATTTTGAATCCGGCTACAGTGCACTTTGATACGCTTTTATGCCCTTGTTTAGAGTCTGTATTATACTTACTTTCCTTCGTGTTTCTGTAGATGGAGACCATCAGCCAGACTTTGGAACATGTATTGCTCACAGCTCATCATCAGAACTGTCTGACTGTGGGAGTTTATGAGTCTGCAAAATTCCTGAATGAGTAAGTATTAATGTAAAGCAATTCATTTGTACTGTCAGAATAATAGTGATTTTGACGCTATGTGGGGTTTATTATTGTCCTGTCCTACCCGCAGATACCCGGATGGCGCGGTGCTGTGTGTGCTGGCCCTTGATGAGGAGGATGAAGATGACGCTGCGCTGCAGATTCACTTCAAACTGCTGCAGGCTTTCTGCTACAACAATTACCTCGACATCCTGCGAGTGACGGGAATGAGGCGGCTCGCTCAGCTGCTAGACGAAACCAGCAACAGAAACGAATCCCGCGACCTGCATTGCATCTTGGTCACTGTAAGTCCAAACGCCTCATTCTGCTCCACTGCATTTGTCAAACTTTGCCAGTGTGGATCCCGACTTATTTTCTAGATAAACTCTGGTTAACATAAATATTCAACCACGCTTTGTTTTGCAGAACACTTCTGAACAGATTCTGCAGTGCGAGGCTCTTCAGCAGGTCGCCAGGTTCTGCGAGGAGAGCCGCCACAGGTACGAGTGTCTCCCCCACCTTGAGCTGCAGGACCGCTGACCTAAACTAGATCGCTGCAGAGCGGTTCGAATTAATGGAAACTGGCCCAAGTAGAGTAACGGGGTTTTGCTTTATCGGGAGTTCAGTTTGATCTGGTTCAGGGCGGGAAGCTGAAGGCCACGAAGAGGTGTGTGAGAAAATGTCTCGACATGTGACCCGAGTGGACGGGTGGAAAACCGAGGAACTGCTCGTGAAACTCGAACAGCAGCCGGCAGAGGGTTCATCCAGACCCGTGTCAGATTTAATAGAGCAGTTGAGGACGATTTCGTTTTAAAACGCAATCATTTTGTTAAGCAGTGCATGCAAAATAAATTGCAGTTTATCAACTGAAAGAATGTGCTTCAGTATTCCCTACATTGCTCGTACATGATGGAATGTGGTCAGCTAACACAGTTTCACTCGTTCCCCTCTTTTTATTTTTCACTAATAAATCTAAAGTGTTTCATTCACATAATATTGTATAAAAAAATCACGTTGATGTTGATTAAACATCATTTTTGTAATTTACTGTCTGATGTCTAAATCTGTTGTCCGATGTTAATGAAGGCATCATACCCTTTTCTTCAATTCCACTGTGGGAGAGGTCAGTGTCATTTCTTTTCCAACACTAATTATATCTGTCTATCTTTATCCACCCTGAAGTTCCTGATTGTGTTTTAGTTCATTATTATCATAATTACGCCTGTCTTTACTAGATGCTGTGAACATGTGGTACGTGTGTGCCTTGAGGCGACTTTTGTTGTGATTTGGCGCTATATAAATAAAATTGAATTGAATATTAATGGAGCTGTTAATGCTAGATTGAACAGATAAGTCTTGCTAGCTTTTCTGCTTAGCTCTAGTCTTGCTAGAGATGCCGGACTAGAGCAGAGCAGATACTGAAGGACCCGTCCCATCCTGGCAACAAACTGTTCCAACTTCTGCAATCTGGTAGAAGGTTCCGCATCTTCCGGGCAAGGACAGAGAGACTCAAGAGGAGCTTCTATCCCCAAGCCATCCGTGCCCTAAACACACACACCCGCCCTCTCACATCATCTATAATTGACTGAGACAGGACTCTTCCAGACACTAAACCAAGGCACAATGTACATTTCAATTCCTTTAATTTTAAACATGTTTATATTGTCTATTCTGTAAAATAGTCAGATGTCTATTCATATTAATGTACAGAATTCACCTGCTTGCTGCTACTGCACATTCACCCAGTGTATATACTATATATATAATGTTCTTCCTCTCCCCACATCATTTTTGCACATGTCGAGGAGCGTGTCAGGCTACATTTCACTGTGTGTTATACTTGCATAACTACGCATGTGACAAATAAAGAACCTTGAACCTAGCTTGGAAGTTGTAGTGGGTTGAGTTAACTCTTGGATGCGTGCAAAGACTTCACACGTGAGGAAGTTGCTTGCTCCAAGAAAACAGGAATCGCCCAACGTGGGGCTCGAACCCACGACCCTGAGATTAAGAGTCTCATGCTCTACCGACTGAGCTAGCCGGGCGGTGTAGAGGGAAAAAGATAAACCCGTCTTGATGTGTGTGTGTGTGTGTGTGTGTACCGGAGCTTTCTTCACGTGCTAAAGTCAAGACTGCAAGACCATGACTTAAGAAGATGGGTTTGTAAAAAGAAAACTTCCACAGTTTTCTGCCGCTGGTGCTAAATATGCGGGGAAAAAACGGAAATAGAGGTCAGGTCAGTAACTTGGTCTAAGAATCGGTGTAAAATGGGACCGGAACATCCTGTCAATGCGTAATTACGAGTCATTGCAGAGATGGCACTCTCTGATAGGCATCTTCTTTATTTTACACACACTCTCTTTTTATTTATAAAAGAGAAAGCGCGTCTATCTGATTGGTCAAAAACTGTTGAGAAGGGACCGTGCTTTAGATTTAGCCCCCGGTGAGAGCGATTGTTTCTTTTCCTGGTTCACTCCCGCATTCCTGCACAAAGCCTTCCACTAACTGTGAACACACAACTCTCAAATCGTGTGAATCTATAACGTTTCTACTTTCATCCTGATGCTCGGTAGTGCAATTACCTATTAAAGTGAACTGAAATTAATTACTGCCCCCATACCATTTGCCAGCACAGGTCTTGTAAACAAAGGCAAACACGAGGAAATACGCGTGCAGTCTTCTTCTGATGATTAGCTTCTGCAAAGGTAGCAAAAATCAGGCGTAGGCGGACCACCTGTGAACATGGGGCAGAAAAAGCAGTTAAAACGAAAAAAACAAACGAATAATCAAACGTGATCTCCGCGTGCACAATGTGGGTTTGTCTGCAGCACCTCCAAGACCATAGTTACGTTTACAAAGCTAATCGCGTCAGTTCAGAGGATCTAGAATTGAAGAGTGGCAAGATCCTCAGTTTAAAGAAAAAAATGTGAAAAGGCTTTGACAGTTTTGTACCAGCAGCTACTGGAATTCCATCCTGGTGTAGACATATGAGTGAACAAAGGTGATTCGTTTTCTTTTTTTCCCCCTTTTTTGGTAATTTATCAGATTTGTGGGGTTGTAGTTAACGATGTCTCTGTAAAAAATTAATCTCTTCAGGTTTTATTGCACATTTGCTCATTTAGTTTCTAAGCATTTGACAATAAGCTGAATGATAAAGATCAGAGATGAGCTCCCAATATGCCCTGGCGCAGCATGGGGATGATATGCCACTAAGGTGGCAGAGAAAAGGACACTAAAAAAACTGCTGGACATTATGAACAATGCTGGGCATCCTCTGCACACGGCCATTAACAACCAGAAGAGTCTGTTCAGTGACAGGTTGCTTCTC
>NW_005187462.1:1672527-1676854 GCF_000239375.1 Pundamilia nyererei
GCGGCTTTATTTACGGATGAAAGTCGCAACACTATCCTTTTAATGATTGTGTTTTTGGTATACTAAGTAAGCCACATAAATGTTAGTGTTCGCAGAAAGGAAACTGTTATGTCATAAAAATGGCCTTCATATATTTATGTATATGTGTTTTTGTTTTATTTTTGTTTGTTTTTTCGTTTGGTTTCTTATTCAACCTTTTCAAGATGTTGTTGCACTAATGTTGTCTCCCAACGAGAGATTGTAATATGTGCATAAATTATATTAAAGTATGGAGGGGAAAAAAAAAAAAAAAAAAAAGGTCTCGACCTCCCGTTAGCTTCGAGCTAGTGGGTGTCAGATCTCCAAAAACATCGGAGCTCCTTTGCAAATATGTGATGTCTTGTAAACCGAGCAGGTATCTGACGTTTACACAACTACATTCACGCCTCAAAATATCTTAAAAGTGTATTTTGTGACCCAGAAAGAGTAATATTACAACTAAGTAGCTGCCGCCATTGTTGGAGTTTTGCGAGATCTCGCAATACTTTTTGCGAGATCTTGCAAAAGTCCGTCTTAATTTTTTTTTTCCTCCCTAATTTTTTTTTCCTCCCTAATTTTTTTTTTCCTCCCTAATTTTTTTTCTCCCATGTCCCCTGGGGGGCTCCGTAGTTCTTAGATTTTTCCAGCTTCTTTATTAAAAGATTTATTTCCGGTCCCACATTTATTTTGAAATGCAGGACCGGAAGCTGTTTCGTTAACGCAGGTGCTGGCGCGTTTTTTTAAGGTTTGTGAAATGGTTGTATCTGTAACTATTTACAGCCATGACTGAACTGGCCGAAAACGGAGTCTGTCTGGTACGTGTTTATGTTATTTATTTGTGTATTATGTGCATTTGCTATTTTAATGAACAAAACAGCCAGACGGCGACTAATAACAGTACAACAAAACCTCAAAGGCAGCTAGCTAGCTACACACCAAACCGAGGGCCTGAAGGGTTGAAGATATTTTATAATGTGCTGAGTTTAGCCTGTGTGCTGGAGTAGCTAACAGTTTTCTGTCCTCAGGAGGAGTCCGTGAAAGACCAAAGTTCTCTGGCAGAAGTTTTCAGGGATGCCCTGGAAATATCCCAAGTGGGTTTGAAAGTTAAATATCTACATTATTCCACAAGTGGCCTTCATTTCACATTGTGGGTCACATACAGCACACTTTAATCTTAAGCGGGCCAGACCAGTGAAACTCCCCTGTCACCGTACAGAATCTATAATTGCACATTTATTCCCAAAGATATCCTAATACAGGAAAAAAAATTCAAATTTTTTGTTTGTTTGTTTGTTTGTTTTTAACACAAAGCTGCACCAAACTGCAAAGACCACCCATTAAATTATATTCAAAGTTAAGGGTATGCAATGCATAATAATAAATGTGATAATTTTTTTACTGTAAATTTCTGGGTTACCTCTGCAGTTTCTGTCAGTTTAACTGAAAGATTTGTTCTTCAACTTGGTTATGTTTTTACAGTATATTTTATTAAGGGAAAAAAGAGAGATGTGGCAGAGATGAAGACCCAACTCAGGTTGAGCAGTTTTGAGTCAAAGTTAGAGAAGATTGGCTGATATGGTTTGGAAATGTGTAGACCTGGGATAGTGAATATTTTGGACAAAGGATGTTGAATATGGAGCTACCAGGATGGAGGAAAATAGCAAAACCTCAGAGAAGATTGACTGACGTAGTGAAGGAGGACACACACAGTGGGATATTGGGGATAGAGTGAGATGGAGGCAGATAACCTGCTGTGGTGACCCCTGAAGGGAGCGTCCAAATTAAAAGAAGACATTTGTTCAGCGTAACAGGCATTTCTGTTTTTAAGGATGTTACTTTCCAAAGAAATGGCACAAAGGAAAACAGAATCTGAGTATCTGAGCCAAAAGTTAAATGCTTTGTGCTTTAAATTGTAAATAAATAGACATTTCCACCATAACCAGTGGATAACTGCTTTATGAAGGTGACTAGAATGCGGTAAAATGGTCTTTTTCCAGCTTTTATAATACTGTGGCTTCCATGTCATAGTAAAAATTGTACAAATTTTGGATAAGGTGTGTATGTGTGTGTGTGTGTGTGTGTGTGTGTGTGTATACACAGGATGTGACTTTGACAGGGCTTGAAGCCTCAGAGGATGCAGACAGCAGAGAGGAGCCAGAACATGGGGATGGACAGAATGATGGACAGAAGGCCTGTCCATCTTCAGCTGACTCTGCTGATCCTGAGTCAAAGGTAATGACCTCACAGACAGGTGAGAGCTAATCTGCAGAAGCAGTTTTTAAGTGTAGCCCAGAGCTTCGGAGCAGATACGTGGGACTTTGCTGCACTCTGCAGACAGAGATCAAGAACTGCAGCTGCAGAGAAGTTGAGAGAACTACAAGTTTGTGAGCTTATAATTTTGTCACTTAAATTACTGTCTCAGAATTTGTTCTGTCTTTTCATAACTTGATGCAGGATCAGCTAACAAACTACTCCCTGACCAATTAAAATAAAAAATTAAGTAAACACACCTATTGCTATTTTGGTGATTTCAATAAATAATATGTTGTGCAAAAAAACCCCTGTTATGTCTCACAGTGGGTCGTGGGAGCTCAGTGTCGGGCAGTGTGGTCTGTAGATGGGAAGGAGTATCCAGCAACTGTGGTGTCTGTGGATGGCAACAACTGCAGAGTTCATTTCACTGGCTATGGCAATGAGGAGGACATGGAACTGAGTGCGCTTAAGAGTCCTAATGCTACACCACAAATGGAGAACTCACATGCTCAGGTTAATGCACTTTAACATATTATGGCAATATTTAATGGGTTAAAGTGCAAGTCAGTGGTTGTTCTTGACTCCTCAGCTGTAAAAAGCTGATGGGGTATTGACCTTGATCTCTATGTCAGAGTGAGTTTTCTGAAAGTCTTGTTGAGGGGTATCACTGGCAGTTGTCAGTATTTTTAAAATCATCGTTTAAAAATTATTTCGATACCTGCTTATTAGTTATTTGAGAAGAACAACTAAAGGCACATGGTAACAGCTGAGGAAGCTCTGCTTGGCTGTGGTATGTAGTCAAAAGATCAATCGGAAAAAATGTCTTAATTCAGTTTTGTTAAGCAACACATTCAGAGTGAAGAATGATTCATCATAGTTTGTGTGTTAACTTTCCTTAAATACTTCATCAAATATTGTCAGTATCTGTTGCTGTTGTTGTGATGATGATGATAATAGTAATAATAATAAATATTAAAAATATTAAGCAGTAAGTGGTTCCTCTGACCACCCCGGTGGCGCCTGTGTCCGGCAGCCTCGCCTCTGTCAGTGCGCCCCAGGGCAGCTGTGGCTACAATGTAGCTTGCTATCGCCAGTGTGTGAATGTGTGTGTGAATGGGTGAATGACTGAATGTAGTGTAAAGCGCTTTGGGGTCCTATGGACTAGAAAAGCGCTATACAAATGCAGGCCATTTACCATTTACCATTGACTGTTCCTTCCGTCGTCCTATGGTCACAATAACCCAGTGTAATGGGTGGGAAATATTATTATTGCATAAAGTGATACTCATCGTGTCTTGTGGACATCTGTTATGTCAGCTGATTGTGTCAAACACTCTGTGCACCCAACCCAATGAGGAATCAAATTTAGGGTTCAGCATCAACCTCACGTTGTTGGCTTGGCAAACCAACAGAGCATCTAATTCAAGCACCCTCTCCTCACAGTCCTCAAGACATCTGTAATTTATTAGTTCTCTGCAAACACCAGCTTTGCAAGTAACAATAAAGAGCCACTTACTGCTTAAGAGTGAAAGTGGACAGTTTTCCTTGTTTTCCTTCTGTTTTTCCTGAAACATAAAATGTATTGCTGCAGTCAGGACCAACACAAGAGTGACCATAAACTGCTTTTTAGTTTCCTTGTTTTCCGTTGACTTATTGGTTCTGTGACTAGGTAGCTAACATAAACTATCGACTACAGACAATCAGCCAATCTAGTGATGCCATTTAGGCAGGATGGTGGTATACATGCTTTAAGTACCATAACCTGAAACACTTATTTTTTTTTTTTTTTAAATTTAGCTTCATGAACAGCGTTAAATCTGCGAGTTTTTTAGAGTAGTGCTGGTGTAAATTTAGCTTAATAAAAGTAGTTTTTGTATCCACTTGATTGAATACAGAAAACCAGTTGGAATCACAATATACATCAAAGTACATCATTTTTTAATGGTAAATGGCCTGTATTTATATAGCGCTTTTCTAGTCCCTAAGGACCCCAAAGCGCTTTACATATCCAGTCATCCACCCATTCACACACACATTCACACACTGGTGATGGCAG
>NW_005187462.1:1679109-1680356 GCF_000239375.1 Pundamilia nyererei
AACAAGGCGAACTCCCAACTCTTGAGCCACGATCGCCCTGAAAATGTAAATTTGTATTCAGTAACTGGTTATATGTGTTTCAGGACTGGAAGCCTGGTTCTCAATGTCGGGCGGTGTATTCAGAGGATGGTTTGTTTTATCCTGCTGTGGTTCTGTGGGTAAAAGGTCAGCGCTGCCGCATTCGCTTTGATGACTACAACAATGAGGAGGAGCAAGATGTTAACTGCCTGCTGAGTCCCGATGAGCTCTATGGACCCAGCAGAGCCGCCACAATCAAGGTAGAGACCCACATCAGGCTCTGAGTGATGGGGAAATGTCTATAAAGAGTCTAGACAGTATTGACAAGTGAGACAGTCTAAGAACCTTTCCTGGTCCAGATCACAGGTTAATACTAGAGATGGACCGATCCGATATTACGTGTCGGTCCGATACTGACCTAAATTACTGGATCGGATATCGGAGAGAAATAAAAAAATGTAATCCGATCCATTAAATATCACAAGAGCACCTCACAAAACTTGCCACATGGCATAACTCTGCTCATAACCGTAGCACGTCGGAGCAGTGTGGTCACGTGATAGAGCGGCTGTGGCGTGCGAGACCTGTTGTCTGGTTGAGCATTTGGAGCTTCGCTACCAACCCGGCATTTCATCTCCGACAAAGTGATCCCAGAGAGAAGTTAAGCAAGTGTGTAAGTTCATCTCTGAATGTTTGTAAAGCATTCCAGCGTTAAGCTTAACAACCGATATATGGAGCGACTGCCCCCCCCTCCCTGATCAATGATCAGCTGATCGGCTTTTCTCTCTTGTTTGTTTTTGTCCCACTTTGCACCAGAAAGAGGAAACCAGCTGCTGAACAACAGCAGCACGTTTAAGCTTGATAAGCTGTTGTTAGGATTTATTTAATATTACTTTCTACTCCAGGATCTTTTTCTACAGCTGACGGCTGGTAACTGTGCAGGGGCGGATCTAGCAAAGTTTAGCCAGGGGGGCCAAGAGGGCATGAACAAGGAAAAGGGGGCACAAAGACATACTTTTCTTTCTTATTCTCATTAAAAATGTTGAGCTTTTAATAAATAATTATCTGACACCCAAAGTTTTAATCTGATGTAAAATGTATAGAAGTCCATTACTGTATATATAACTGTTAAGTGTAATATACCCTAGTAAGCTATAGTACTTTTTCCTTTGGGAAGGTACCATCTGTGCAGTCTGCAGTTCTGTTGAAGAAAGATGTTGAATCTATTT
>NW_005187462.1:1682504-1683524 GCF_000239375.1 Pundamilia nyererei
TTGTATTGTTCGATACATATGCGTACCGAACCGAAAGCACTGTATCGAACGGTTCAATATCGATACGAATATCGTTGCACCCCTAGTGGATATAACATGCTAATCAAGCTAGTCACCGAAGCTGTGATGTCTACCTTTTATATGTAATCTATTTTCAGGATGAAAGAGTGTTCAGGACTTTTCAAAGCAGTAGAGAAACAATAGTAACAAAAAATCATTTAGATTTATGGACCATGTGCATTTTTAAAAATAACTGAACCACTGCACGAATATGAAAGCAGTTAAACTAAAACAATAAAAAACAAAATACATTTCTTTATTAAAGGACTCTTTTAATTAGATGTAGCTCACTTCTGATCCTCCCTGCTGTCTGATGAGGGCAGAATCTCACCTCTTTGATGTGGTCTAAAAGCTTTTCTCATCATTGATATGAAGTGGAGGCGCAGTCTTTCTGTTTTAACTATTCAAAATGATGTTTTTGGGGTTTTGTTTGTTCTGCTCTCTTTTGTGTTTTTAATTTCATTGATCGGTGTCTTTATGCCCCATAAAGAAAAAAAGGTGTTGTGTTGTTCTCCTGTAGGCCAGCAACTGGAGGTCCAATTTAACAAGCAGGCAGAGAAGTAGGGAGAACCAAGGAGAACGAGGAGCAGAGAGGAGGTCTGCAGGGAAAGATGATCAGAACTACTCCAGAGTGAGTCTCCATTTGTGGTCAAGAATCTAAATAGTGATTCATGGGTGAGTGATCAAAACATTAGAGCCTTCAAGAGGTTTATAAAAGCCTAAAAAGTTGATTCTGTTCATCTGGATTTTTTTCAGTTTGAGAAACGTTTCGTCATCATCCAGGTGACGTCTTCAGTCTCAGCTGACTGCAGGTTTCAATCTTATAAACAGGACATTTGCATAATGACTGAAACAGCCCACTGAGGGAACAATGGGCTGGGAGGTCAATTTCTTGATCATTGATATGCAAATTCTCATGACCACTGATCAATAACCATGAGTCCCATTCACAGAGAGTTG
>NW_005187462.1:1685148-1704547 GCF_000239375.1 Pundamilia nyererei
GAAGTGTACCTCTGGTGCAAATTACTGACCTCTGTCATCATTTTAGGTGGGGGAACTTGCACAATCGGTGGCTGACTAAATACTTTTTTGCCCCACTGTACATCCTCAACGTTGTTTGGTTTCCCCGATGTATAAATCCTGGCAATCCTCCTGGCACAGCGTACACTATGCTACTCTGTTTGTTTCGGGGACCCGATCGTTGGAGTGGACCAATTTTTGGCGCAGCGTGAGACTCTGTGTTTAGAAAAAAATACGTCTCAACTGTTGTGATACTTCTGACACGTACGGGGTAGTGCCGGGCCATATCATACTGTTCACGGTAATAGCGGTATAATGTTGGGCAACAATAAGAAAATGAAATATCGCGATAGAATATGGGTAAAACACGCATGCGCAGTGCCTTTGTTTTCATACGCACATGGCGGCGGCGGGGAATGAGAAGGGCGAGAGCGGATCGTTGAATGAAACGGATGAACCAGAACTGGTTCTGGTTCAGAACGTACTGCGCTTCAACATAATGTTACCGTATTGTGTGTGTAGAACCTCTTTTTAAGTGTTGTGGATATTATACATGGTGATGCTGAGGATATGTCGGCCAGTTTCCACTGGAAACGCCTTTTGGTTAAACTGTCAGCAATGAATTTGCATTTGCACTGTTACATTTTCATATAACTTTAATGCAAAAAACAGCTGCTTGTTTAAGTGAAAATACATTGATGGGATTTTTTGCACTAATAAAGTTGTGGAGTTGTAAAGTATTTTGTCTCGTGTCAATTATATCGTCAGTTATATCGTCATCATAAATTTTCAAATGTATGTTGTGATAAATATTTTTGGTCACATTGCCCTGCTCTAGTACGGGATCACTGCTGTTTTTCGCTTAAGCTGTGATTGTGATTTTTATCAGTTACGTTATTCAGCTCCTGCTCAAACTGTACGATTGACTCGCAGGGGTGAGAAGTTCGTAGGTCTCACACTGTGCGTCCATAACATGAAGCTTATAACACAAAATCTGTCTCTCCCTCTCTGTCTTTCACTCACACAGACACACACCACCAACATCAACTTTGCTAATGAAAAACATTGGTCAGGCAGCTGTGATTGAGCAGCAAAGTCCATCCAACTATTTTCACGGTTGTTGCGGTCGTGATAATTTTGTGAGGCCACATCGAAAATGCTCGGATGAGCCAAAGTTCTACAAGCTGTGCCTCCATCGCTTGTGTCCAGATCACACGCTGCGCTGCCGTGCTGCTCCGACCCTCGCACGACTGAAAAATTGGCTCAAAATTGGCCAAAAATCGCACAGTGTATGCCCAGCATTAGGCTGCGCTTCTTCTTCTTTCCTGGATCGGCTGGAGCTTTCTTTAGGCAAAGAACATTTCCAGCTGGGACAACCACCTTTACTCAGGACCTTCTTGGTGTGATCTTCTGGGCTTTGATCAGTGGTTGTTGATCAATGGTCATGAGAATTTGCATATTAATGATTAAGGAACTGACCTCCCAGCCCATTGTTGCTTCAGTGGGCTGGTTTCAGTCATTATGCAAATGTCCTGTTTATAAGGTTGAAACCTGCAGTCAGCTGAGACTGAAGAAGTCACCTGGATGAGCGACGAAACGTTTCTCCCACTGAAAACATCCAGATGAACAGAATCAACTTTTGGGATTTAATTACCTGGATGACTGAGTGTGCATCAGCACTATTGATGTTATCCTGAAACTGCAGACTAAGCAACCAAGAACATAACTAGTTTCTACTTCTAACTTAAAAAGTCATATAACCAATCATTTAAATGCCGGTTGGATTACTGATCACACTGTTCACTTTGATGTCAATTCAGCAAAGTTTAATAGATACACTACAAGTGTTTTCACTCAGTATAGCCTAATTTATTTATAATTTGTCTCATAGCTAGTATCTACTTTACAGAAAAGATTCCTCTGATATTTTGTGTTTTTTGTCTTGTGTTTTTGCAGGATAAGGAGAGACCTGGTGATCAGCGCAAAGTGGAGAAAGAAGCTGAGGAGAAGAAAGAAAGCCAGCAGACAGTCGGAGCAGAAAAGACAACCAGTCACAGCTTCCGTCCTTTTCCTCCTCCTCCTCATTTGGGCTCAGAGGTAAACTTACATTTATTCAACTTATGAGATTTTTTTTCTTTCTTGAAAAATAAAAATAAATCCCAAATAAGTCCAGATGTTTTTAAATGCTCTGATTTTTCTCTAATGTCTCCGTCTGTGTTTTATAAACCTGTCTGTAGGAACTAGCAAAAGACTCAACAGCACCATCCGGTGACTAAAAAAGGAAGTGATTTTAATTTAGTACTGCAAAGTTAAATTTGTAATAGCAATTTAAATAATAATGTAGCAGTATTTTGTCTCTGTGCGTTAACACAACATGGATACACAAAACATTGCAATGCTGTGCTGTATCCATTTTTTCTGCCATTTCTAATCGTTATCTGCTTAATGTGGACGTTGTTCACGTTTTCTTTTTCAGTGACACATGGAAATCAAATTCTCTTTACTTTGGATCAAGTTAATGTTTATCAATGTTGTTTTTAATGTAATAATAATGTTTCCTGTGCCGGTGTCTCCCTCATCAGGATCGTGTGTCCTTCCTGACTCCACCCCCTTTTCCTCCTCCTCCTCCCTCGTGGATGTTTGGTGGGAAAGAGTCTGATGGCTCTCCTGGCACTGATTCCACATCCAGCATGTTGATGTTGTGGTACATGTGTGGCTTCCACACGGGCAGCTTCATGGTCAGTAGCAGGTTATTAGACAGTGTCCCGATTCGTTGATGTTGGGCTGTATAAAGGGCTGTACACGCCCTGTATGCGTAAGCAGAGTATATTATCATGCATCAGTGACAGCTGCAACCCTTTTATGGTATTGAAGTTTAGACTTCACTAACGGTTCCAACGCTCTTTCACCCCCAGCTGTTTCCTGTTGTTCTCGTTATGGGGCCCATGGTCGTATATGACACGTCCTGAGTACATATGAAGAGTATAAAAAGCTCTTTATGAATGAATATGACCTGATAAATCACAAAATGTGTGACTGCCATTTAAACAAAACAAGTTGACAATTGTGACAAAAAATAATACATCTTCATCCATGTCTGTTGTCTTCATATATGAGGTCTGTATCTCTGAAGTACGCAGCACTTGAGAGGTCACGTGTTTTATCCAAACCATGTGACCAGTTGGTTTGATGGTACAGTTGTAATGAACTGCCAGTTAAGGGTATCACTGGATGTAGTGTTAGGGGAGGTTATAATAAACCTTAAAAAGTTGACCTCTGGTAATATTTTGCATATTAATCTCACAACTGCAGCTCATTGTGCTGAAATTATATAAAATCTGTTCCTTCAGAACAGCCCAACATCAAAATGGTGGATCTTACTTGATGTCACCTACTTTTTAGCCTGAGGTGAGAATATCAAGACAAGTGGGTGGAGTTCCTCGTTAGCAAGCTTCATCCATAAACTGTTTGGCATTAAGTGAGTAACAGACAGTATAATGGTCCATTCACTGAAACACTGGAACAGTTAATCCTGAAAGCTGCGTTAGTTGTCAGATAATTGCATCAGAAATGCTACAAAGTCACCAGCAGCACAAACATGACCTGAGGTGAAGCCCAGTAGATGCTAGCTAGTAGAAAGCATCATGTGTTAAATGAATTATAGCAGCGGTCTCCAACCTTTTTTGCGCCACGGACCGGTTTATGCTCGACAATATTTTCACGGACCGGCCTTTAATGTGTCGCGGATAAATACAAAAAAATAAAACTAGTACTGGTACCGAAAAAAAGAAGATTTATTCATAACACGTGAAAAGACCCAGGAAAACCGAGTTAACGATAAAACGATAACAAAATAACGCTGAAAACCGATAAAACCCCTGAAAACCAGACATTTCACACCTGAGCCTCAACTCTCGCGGCCCGGCACCAAACGACTCACGGACCGGTACCGGTCCGAGGCCCGGGGGTTGGGGACCGCTGAATTATAGAATGTAGAGATGTATTAAAAAAAACAGTAAATGATACTGATTGCATTGAAATGTAACTGAGTAGTGAACACTGTAAGAGCTGGGGGTGACACGCAGGACTTTGCTTGTGTCATTAAATAAATTTTTTGTAGCTCAGTTATAAATATAAGAATGTGACACTTGCTTTTAAACTTATGTGTTGTGAATTTGTTTCAGGCTCAGCAGATGTTCAAGCCGGCCTCCAGAGACTGAGGTGAGAATCCACACTGAACATGTGCGCAGACTCAGACAGGCAGGAATAGAATGTCGTGATAATGCGCTTCACACAAAGGCATCACAGGAAAACATGTCAGTGTATATATAAAACGTTTTTTAAGGTATATTTATGCCATGGAGTGTATACATAGCTTCATAGAGTAGACTTATGTAACGTGAAAGATCTCCAGTTTGAGTTTATTATATTTGTTTTCTATAACCAAAACTTCTATCTGGTCTTTAAGTGATGACGTGATGAACCCTTTCAGGTCCAAACTACTCTGTGTTTATTAAGGCTGTTGTGTTTTTAACATGTTTTAATGTTTCGTATTGTCCCTAACCATCAGGAACCCTCACGTTAACTTTTATCGAGTGGAAAAAAGTTAGCATCATCCTCCAGCTTCACTGTGTTTATGCTAACATAGCTGTGTGGCTAGTGATCACGTAGCACATCATTATATAGCAGCTAGCCCAACTTCAGTAACCCTACAAACATCACTGCTGTTTAGTTTTCTGTCTTCATTTATGTTGGAAGTGACAGCAGAGCTGTACGTTTGAATTTTTCAGAAATCTCTCAGTCAGAACATGCTATATCATGTTTAGGTGGAAGCTAGCCAGCTAACTTCCTGCTAACTTCTAACTTTGTTAAATGTAATCAGTTCTGTTTTAATGGATGCCTGGATGTTAAACTTCATAGTTACACCTGGTAAAGCAGCAACGCTGATCATTTTATTACAGATGAAAGAATTTAGACAGTTTTTAACTCTCAGTGATGCTGCAGTGTTCGTTTGACTTTATAACCTGCAGCAGAGTTTGGGCCCAGGCACGGCTGATGACGTCAGACTTAAAGACCAGAGGGAGGTTATTTTTCTGTCATTTAATTGTTCATCGGTCGCTTAATTCCTCTGTTTAGCCTAAATGGCCATTGAGGAGGTCTTTATAAATAGGAAAAGCTTTAAAAGTCCCAACATTGGCTCAGATGACAGTTGCAAGTTATGGACCAGAGGCCTGTATTATAAGCAGAATTTTGGCTTATTGGGGTTAACCCTGGGTTTTTTGTACTGTGAAGGTGGTTCACGTCTTACTGGGGTAAATCATCTTGGAAACGTGTGCTATAGGCCTGTGTAGCAGGTTAGGTTCCAGATTAGAGGTAAGCAGATATGAAATCACGGCCTGCTGACCAATCGATTATCCAGATAATGGTGTCACTGTTCCTGGAAGATCTCTCTCACAGCAGCGTTTCTCTTCAGTTGTGTTTCTACAGACTTACCTGATTAAAAGGAAAAAGACAAAGTTTGAATGAGTGCAGGATCTGAGCAGCGCGACTGATCTTAAATGTATGCATTTATTTCTTTTATTTCTTTACTGTAGAGTCGAGAGAATCAAGGGACAAGATGCAGTTGGGATGTTCATCTTTCATTCACAGCTCACGTGTATTCTGATTATTGTTTGTATTTCTACAAGTATCTTATTTGTTCTTAGTTGAATGTTGTCATGGAAACTGTGCACGTAGTGGAATTTTTGTTGTTGTTTATTTTTTTTGAAGCGAATATGAAGTGTTTGTTTCAAAGTTGCAGCTGTTGACAAATTAAATCAGATTATTTGGAGAAAAGAGTGTTTTGTTATTAAAAAGAAAGCTGGATTACCTCTGAGCGTCATCTTCTTCTGTGTCTTAATAAACAGATCAACTTCCTGTGGCAGGTTCTGATCCTGCACATGGTTTTATTTTTGCCGGTTGACATTTGCTCCTCATTCATGCCACTGAACTTTACTCTAACCCCCTTTCTCTGCTTGCGTGACACATGTTGACTCGATTGATTAGATGTTAAAGCTTCTTATGTGCTTTGACGTAAACGGTGACACATGAAGACCTTTGGGCGTAGCACCTCTTCCTATCAAGCTGCTGTTTGTAAAGAGGCTTTATCCATAAATCACAGCAATAAGAACTGATCATTTTGAAACACTGATGAATTTGATTAGAGAAAATATTTAAAATTATTGTGTGGTGGTGTTGTATGGCAGCAGGAATCGTGTCATCTCTTAAGTCTGATTTTAATCCAGTATTAAAAATGAAGATCTTGCTTTCATGTCCTGTTTGACAGAGCAGAGGTTCTTCTCACAGTTGACCTCAGATGTGAGACGGCTGATTGTCTCATTATTGAAAACTAAACATTGTCTGAGTGACGTCAGAGCTGCTCACTTAAAAACATCTGAGAATAAGCCTCAGAATCAGGGAGCACACTGAGCGTCGCTGGCCAGCATCTTTTAGTGTCCGTTACCTGTCGGCAGTCCTTCAGCACAATGGTCAGCAGCAGGATGCTGCTTCTCGGTGCCTCCTGCTGGCTGCTCGTTGTTTTAGGGAGTTGCGAGGAGCCAATCGAAGAGAGGTCAGCCGAATACGACGCCATCGAGACACAAGAAGAGAAAGAGCTGGTGAGTAGCAACGTCATGGCTGGCTTATGATGGGTCATGATGATGCTATAAAGACAAAGGGGGCTGATTGTTGGGGCTGCAACAATTTTTTTTTTCATTACAAATTTTGTTTCTGAATTGTTTTGTCTGTACTATTTAACCCTAACCCACAACAGCAACGCCTTTAGGAACAGAAAATCTGAAGCTGGGTCTGTCGTCCATTCTGCATGACCATGTTGTCCATCAGCTGCTGCCTGCAGTTTGAGTTTTGCAAATTTGAGATTTTGGTCAGTTGTATTATCTTGTTTTATTTGGCTTTCCTGCAAACAGGACTTGCAATAAATGTTAAAAATGAGTTGGCTTTGACTGATATAAACTAAATCCAGTACAAACTTCAGGGCTGAATATTCCCAGCCACCTTCTCGTGCTGGCTGTATCATAAAGGCTTCCTTTGCAGTAAAAGAGAGAGGGGGGCTCAGTTATTCAACCATCATGCTGACATCATCATCTAGAGCTGTTAAATTATGCTAGCATTTTCTTCATTATGAGAAGTTGACTTGAAAATGTTACCAGTTTAATTGAAGCAGTTTAGTGTTACCATGCTAATGATTATCACGGGCAAAGCTGAATGCTTTAGTCCTCTTTAAGGCCCCCCCCTCTGCCTAAAAGCCGGATCTCTCAGAAACCTTAAGAGCAAACCGTAGTCTTTGACAGCTGTACTTGGTGCCAAGCAGCAGGATTTAGTTTACATGCTTTTCTCTTTATTTGAAATACTGTCCACATGTAGTATGAAAATTAGATATACAAGAATTGTAATAGTTATGAAGCAAAGTCTGAATTCATGCAATGTTTACAGCCCCTAAAAACGACAGAGTAGGTGCCACTGATCATTATCAATCCAAGGCTGATGATGGTAAATGCTCCTCTGGGATCTCAAATTAATTCGATGGGCGTAGCCATAAACACAATATGTTAGTTTCAGTTCTTCTGATTTCTGAGTCAGATTTTAACATGATCTCGTTTCCTCCTTAGATTGAAGCTCTGCAGGAAGTTCTGGAGAAGCTAAAGGGCAAACAGCTGCCATCCTCAGAGAAAAAACTCGGCTGGCTTGCTGCTGTAAGTACGATCGTTCATTTCTCCTTCCTCCTCCAGTGCTGATCAGATAGCTTGGGATTTATTTTAGGTGTTCAGCTTAGCAGATTTCCACCTCCAGAGTAAGCATGCACATTTCTCACACTGCTGTTCTAGAGCAGGATGCCATCCAAGTAATAAAGTACCACTGATCCTGAGTGGATAAGACAATCGGCCTCGTGCCAAACTGAAATGCCTCCCATCTTCCACAAAAACGAAAGATTTACAGACACAAACCTTTTTGGTTTCTGGTGATTCACATCTCTTTTTATATGAATATGTAACAATGTACTTGTCAGGCTTTGTTTGTCCAACTAATACTGTACTAGCAAATATCATGATCAAACTGTATCCAGACTGAAAGTCATGTTGTGTTTTTGTATGTCAGTGTGATGCAGGTGAGCAGTGTGCAATACGTAAGGCTTCGAGAATCGGGAAGCTGTGTGGCTGTCCCGGAGGAACCGCTTGTAACTTCAGTGTCCTCAAGTGTCTGTAAAGTTCAAACACTAAAGTCCTGCTGTTCAGAGAATAAAGACACATTTTTAAAATTGCCTCTCGTCTGTTTGTTTGTTTTTTATACAAACATTACCTCAAATAAAAAAATCATTACTGACAATCGAAATTTGTTTCTTTTTTAGCTTTTTTATGAAGAAAAACTAACATGAACTTCCATCCATTCGCTTCCACTTATCCTTTTCAGGGTCGCGGGGGGCGCTGGAGCCTATCCCAGCTGTCATAGGGCGAGAGGCGGGGTACACCCTGGACAGGTCGCCAGTCTGTCGCAGGGCCAACACACAGGGACAGACAACCATTCACACTCACACCTAGTGGCAATTTGGATTATCCAATTAACCTATCCCCACAAGCTGCATGTCTTTGGACGGTGGGAGGAAGCCGGAGTACCCGGAGGGAACCCACGCAAACACGGGGAGAACATGCAAACTCCACACAGAAAGACCCCGGCCTGATGTTGGAATTGAACTCAGGACCTTCTTGCTGTGCGGCAACAGTGCTGACCACCGTGCCACCGTGCTGCCATGAACATGAACTTATTCACTCAATTTGCACAGATACTACTGTATTTATAATCATGATTACACATCACAGTTCAAAGTTATCTTTATTTATCAGTTTCTAGGTTATTTTAATGAACAACAGATGGGACGATATCGGGGACAGTCTTAAGTTTGTACTTTTGCCTTACAGGGATTATTTGCACATAGTCTGACCTCTACCTTTTGCATACATGCAAACACTGACTTTGAAACTTTTTAATATGAGTATCCATCACTGAAACAGTACATGTGAAAACATGACCAAAAGCAGAATAAGTCAACTTTAAAAGATTTTAAGATCACTTGGTAACAGCCAGAATGTGTGGTGTTCGATGTTAAATGAAGCTGACGTCAGCACTGTAGCTGCCGGTGTGAAAAGCATTAAAAACAAAGTAACATCTGTGATAATCAAATTTCTGTCTGTACTTGTTTGAAGGATGTACAAAAACCAGATAATCAGACAGGGTTTTTGCATTAAGTTGAAAATTGCAAATTACATAAAATTTTCTGGCGACAAAAAATTTGTTGTGACCAAATAGAACATTTAATACCTGAAAAAAGTTGCACACTGAACATGTTGTCATGTTTACCTTACAAGTACTTGAGTGACATTAAAACCAGCAATATTTCCAGAACACTTACATTACTCCAAGTGCCTCAACCTTTACTGCAACAAACATTTCAGATGTTTAACCTCCATTTCAACAGTAACATTTGAGGATATCCTGCAAAACCAACAGCTGCAATATTAAAACACTAAAATAGATCCTCAGATTTGGACGAAGTAACATTCAGGTTATTTCAGTCGTCAAAATATCCCAATGAAAGAGCAAAGCTTGAAATGTACAAAAAAAGCTACTTTAATCCAAAACTGAGAAAAAAAATATGGTGCTAACCTAAAACAATCCTCAGGTTTATTTAAATGGAACATTGACCCCCACCCCCTCTGCCTAAAACAAAAGCATCTAATGAAAGTCATGAAAAGCCTGTAAAAGTCTTTTGGATGAGTGAAGCTTCAAGCGCACAAAAAGGCATGCAAAAAGCAAAACATCGTTCACACACTTGAACCTGATCGCAGCTAGCAGTAAAAATCCGACCTTTATCTGATTTCATTTAATGGAAATGGTTGTTCTACAAATGGTCATATGTAACAGTAAAAAAGACAGTCAACAGCGTCCAGTGGGCAGTAAACGTCTCAGCTGTGGGGTAAAAAACAAAAAGCAAGGTTTGTGTCCATTCAGCGTGATGCATCCCCACGGTAACCAGTTTGTTTGTTACACAAAACGTTTGTACAGCAGTCGGTATGTTAGTCCAGGCTCCGCTCCTCCTGCTGGACAGCAGTGCTCGCTGTTAGTACGACCGTTTTCCATGTTCAACTCCTAAAAAGCAGAAAAAACAAGTTAAGTGATGGTTATCATTAATTAACCTAAAATGCATGTGTTTGAATGTGGGAGGGAGCTGGAACCCAGACAGAACCCACACTGGGGAGAACATGCAGACTCCACACACAAGAAACTAGCTGGACGATGGGAGTTGAACCCAGGACCTCTTTGCTGTAGAGGTGGCAGTGTTAAACCCTTTGTCACCTTACCACCAATAAAGTGGGTGTCTATTCACTCTGCATAATACAGTAAATAAATAATGAACATCTCCTGTGTGTCTTGATGCATGCTCAACCATCCAGGTAAGTCAATCCCAAAAGTTGATTTTGTTATCTGGACGTTTTCAGAAACGTTTCATCATCATCCAGGTGACGTCTTCAGTCTCAGCTGACTGCAGGTTTCAATCTTATAAACAGTACGTCTGCATAATGACTGAAACCAGCCCACTGAAGGAACAATGGGCTGGGAGGTCAGTTTATGATCATTCAGATTCTCATGATCAACAGCTACTGAGCAAAGATACATCTTTCGCCATCTTACAATGGTTTGATTGTAGCCATTCACCAACTCTCTATGAATGGTACTCATGGCCACTGATCAGTAGTTGTTGAGGCTGTTAAAATCTCCCAAATGGATAAAAAAAAAAACTGAAGAAATTTAACTCAAACAGTGACATAGATATATGTCACATGCAGATTAAGAGCTTACTTCCTTTAACAAAAGATGCAAAAGAAACTTGGTCATAATAATAATAAAGACATTTGAGTCTACTTTAAATGGTAAATGGCCTGCATTTGTATAGCGCTTTTCTAGTCCATAGGACCCCAAAGCGCTTTACACTACATTCAGTCATTCACCCATTCACACACACATTCACACACACATTCACACACTGGCGATGGCAGCTACATTGTAGCCACAGCTGCGCTGGGGCGCACTGACAGAGGCGTTACAAAGCAAATACCAGAGCTCTGCGTTCTACTGAATTTACTTTTTCTTCACATTAAAAAACAATACAGAAAAAATACATGAAAAAAGTTCCACATATATTCAAACCTAAAAACTGTGTTTTTCTCTCAGAATAACTAAGTTTGCCAGATTAAATTCCATTTGCTTGAAACTTAGCAAATGGAATTAGATTTAGGACAACAGAAATGTGTAAAACAATGAAAATCTATGAAATCTCACGTTGTGGTGGTGGCAGATGGCCGCCTGTCCCCTAGCCTGGCTCTGCCGGAGCTTTCTTCCTGTTTAAAGGAAGTTTTTCTTTCCCACTGTCGCCTAGCTCCTGCTCATAGGGGCCGTTTGTCTTCTGTTTTTTCTGTATTTATGTAGGATCTTTACCTTACAGTGTAAAGCTCCTTGAGGCAACTGTTGTGATTTGGCACTATTTATTTATAAAACTGAATTTAACTGAAGTGTCTAGCTCCACCCCAACATTTAAAGGACTCAAAAATTTAAAGGACTTATAATTTAAGGACGCTCTTTTCTACGGCTTTTCTGCAGCCTCTTCGTTGCAGTGAGCAACTCCAGCCAGCAGATGGAGAACTATTTATTTTGTGAGTGTGTGTCTTTCTTAATGAGAACTTAACCTGTGTGATGAACTATGGTATTTTAGTAACTGCAGATTCATGCAGACTTTTGTCATCATTTTATGTTGTTGCATATTATAATGACATGTTTAATCATTTATTTTACACCATTAATGAGTTTTTTCTGTTGAACGTTTTTTGCAAGTGACAATAGATCATTCATTTCCATGTTGTTACATTTTTAAGCAAAAGAGTTTCAATCTGTGTTTGTTGCAGGGTGCCAGCTGGTAAATACTAAAGACATAAAAACTCACACACACACACACACACACACACACACACACACACAATAAATAAAACTAAAGTAAAATGAAAAATGTTTTTAACAATAAACTCTTAAGTGAAATAAGCAAAACTACTTAAACTCAACTTTAAATAATTTAGCAAAGATAAAACCAGGATGACTCCCTGCTACACCCTGTGCAGAACACGTTTGGGTGCAGCAGGTTGTTTAGGATCAGATTTGGCATCATGCATAAGGGATTGACATTGCAGGGAGACAGATGTGTAAGCATTGTTGCTACTCACAGGTTATCAGATGCAGAGCACTGCAGACAAGCAGCATCAGTGCAGGAATACCAGCAAACAGAGGAGCAGTGGAACTAGGGGCAGAGGTGGGGGCCCGTGGCTGTGTCAGCTGAGGAGCTTCAGATTTGGTCGCTGTACACTTCTGACTGTTAACACAAAAGCAGAGACAGAGTCAGAACTACCGCCTCATTCAGGAGAATCCCCCAATGATCAGTTTAGCTCACAGTGTTGACTCACAGCTGCTTCTGCACAGCCTGCTTGCTGGACTCACAGCCTTTGGTCTGAGCCTGAGCTGCCATCATGTTGCTCTCAGCAGCCTTCTGCAGACTCTCTGCAGCCTCGGTCTTATGAACGGCCTGGGTCAGGTTCTGCTCAAGGGTGTCAATTTGATCTGAGAACAGAAAACAGGGAAAACACCAGTGAATGCAAGGAACCATGCAAAAACAGATGAACCACACAAACAGCACACATACAGGATACTTCCAGATTCTGTTAAAAGGGGATTCTACCTCCCCACTGTCGCCAAGTGCTTCCTTACATGGGATTGCCTGATAGCTGAGGTTATCTTATTATATTGTCTCACAATATAAAGGATCTTGAGAGGACTGCGGTTGGAAACTGGTGCTTTAAAAAAATGTAGTTCTGTGAAGTAGAAATAAAACTCCAAGTCTACGTTCTGCTTAGTTTTCTGGACCTGTAGATTTCCCTTTAACAGGCTGACATGGTCACGTTTTCTCCTCACAGTTTTCCAACCCAGCAACAGTAACTAACCAATCCTACATTTGTTTTCTTGGGAACTCCTCAGTCCGGACACGCTTTGAGGGTTTGTCTCAGGTCTGCGCCTGCATTAGCTTATAAGGAAACATGGAGTGGTATCAGAGAGCCTCCAGTGGGAGCTATGTGAGGAATGACCTGTGCTGTGCTGCCAGCACTCGTCTTGTCTCGACTTTGACTTCGTCATTTGCAGAATGTTACTCAGGCTCAGTGAGATCATCATCATCAATCCTACAACCTGGTTTTTTTTCTAGAGTTGTGGCATCATTTCACTTGTTTCAAACAGACACTCATTTATTTCCTTTCATACTTAATTCTTTCCAACATTCTCCCACTTCTAAAAACCAGGCTCCTAAAGTCTTCTGTGAAACAGCAAAATCACTTCAGTATGTTTTAAAAAAGCAGCAACATCTAAAGCTGGAAAATGAACCTAAATCAGAAGCCTAAAAAACTGCAGCCCAAACCTGGTAAACAACAATTTTGACTTTGTAGCAAATCCCGTCCTTCATAACAGCTGTAAAGTATGTGAACTTTTAAGTAACTTACCAGTTTAAATAAAGTTTGCATTATTAGGCATTTGGCTTATTTGACTGACAGGTAGCTAGAGACATAGGGGGCTGTAGCTGTAGGTTCATAGCAATGACTGTAGAAAAGTTTTCTACAGTCATTGGTGCATAGATGGTGTAAAAGATGAAAGTAGCTACCTAACATCATCCATTGGTTTCGTTGAGTCTGATTCTGAGATTAGGTTTTTTCCCATTGACATCTTGGTTTCAAAAACCAGAAGTGATAAGAAGGCACGGGTCTGATTGTGAAACCGCTTCCTAATGGCCTGAGACTGGAAACTTGTAAGTCAATGAGCATTCTTAAATTTTAAGCGTAACTTAATTTTTTTTATTCAGTATGACTCAAATGCAGTTATGTGATAAATAGCATGGCTCGCTGAATAACTGTCCAAGACATCTGCGCTTTGGTTTTGGTGAAAAACAATTAGTGGGGTTTTATTAGTCTGTTTAATACATACATACAGCGTTTGGTGCAAACAGAAAATTTTCAGGGATCAAAAGCACACATTTTAAACGAAGACACGCCCTGGCTACATGTTTTTTCCTAGTCCGATGTTTTGTGACTGATTTCTTCCACACTGATTTGTTCATATTAAATAGTGACTGATGTTTATCAGAGCAACCCTCTCCCTGCTAACACAATGCTCCTTTCATATCTCCTCCGTACAGGAATTTATTGTTTCCCTTCAACCGCTTGCTGCAGGAAGTCACCTCCATTAATGTATGTCTCCACTTCCCATCAGGCCGCTGTTCTTGCCCTGTTATTTTTTGAGATTCCTAGTCAAGAAAAAATTGCTTTCCTTCGTATGATAAAGATTAGTGTTTTATGGTACAGTATAAAAAAATATCACTTAAGCAATACAAAGAGTCCTTTAATGAAGTTTTAGTTTGACATCTGTTTTTTAATGAGCTCTTTTTAAAAAGGAACTACTTAAGCCAAGTCCTGCTGCTTTGGTTCAAAACTCATAGTATGAACAGCTTTAAGAACTGATCTCATTGAACAAAAGTTAAGAATGTGAGTGCTGAGTTGACCAGCAGGAGAGAAGACATCTATGTGTCACCACAAAGTGGTGCCTCTGAACCTCAAACACTTTAGTTTCATTTTCAGTTTACGATGAAATGAGACAAACAAGACTAAAGCAGATTATCTTTTGAGATGGTTATCTTATTTGTTGCCGTTTACTAGTTCAAACTGGTTTGACAAAGAAAAAATGCTGCTGTCATCCCTCTGACTACGCTATGGTTTTAGCATCTTTAGCTACCAGAAGTAGGCCCTCCAGGGCTAAATCAATAGGTTAAAATAAACACTGGGCACAGGTAATATTTTGGATCAGAATTTAAAAAAATGCATGTTTTCATTATCCAGGGTTAGAACATCTTAGATGACCCCATACTTAACTGATTAGTCAGCAATAGGTGGTTTGAATTAAGCTGCTGTGAAAGTGTTAATGACTAAACTTAATGACCAACCCAAAACCTTAGTCGATAGTGATTCTTTTCTGCATATTTAGTGTCCGGGACATTTTTACACTAAACATTAACATTACAGAGAATCCAGACATCATCTCCTAGACGCTCAGAAAGCCCAACTGCCTCAACAACAAACAGATCTCCATGAGTGCAACTCTCAAAATGACAAAATATAGACTTTACACCTGCTTAAAGAAATCCTACGTCACATATATACTACCAGACAAAAGCTTGGACACACCTTCCAATTTCATGGTTTTGCTTTAGTTTCATGACTATTTACATTGTAGATTCTCACTGAAGGCATCAAAATGAACACATGGAATTATGTAGTAAAAAAAGTGTGAAATAACTCAAAACTTTCCGTCCTTAGCTTTGATTACTGCCTTGCACTCTCTTGGCATTCTCTCAATGAGCTTCATGAGGTCGTCACCTGAAATGGTTTCCAACAGTCCTGAAGGAGTTCCCAGAGAGGCTGAGCGCTTGTCGGCCCTTTGGCCTTCACTTTGTGGTCCACCTCATCCGAAACCATCTTGATTGGGTTAAGGTCGGGTGACTGTGGAAGCCAGACCATCACTTCTTGGTCAGTTAGCTCTTACACAGCCTGGAGGTGTGTTTGGGGTCATTGTCCTGTTGTAATATTAATGATGGACTAATTAAACGGAAACTGGATGGGATGGCATGTTGCTACAGGATGCTGTGTTAGCCATGCTGGTTCAGTGTGCCACCTGCAAAGCCCCCCCACACCATCAAACCTCCTCCTCCATGTTTCACAGTGGGAACTATGCATGTAGAGATCATCCATTCACCTTTTCTGCATCGCACAAAGACAGCAGGTGGAACCAAAGATCTCAAATGTGGACTCATCAGACCAAAGCTCAGATTTCCTCTGGTCTAATGTCCACTCGTTGTGTTTCTTGGCCCAAACAAATCTCTTCTGCTTGTAGCTTTTCCTTAGTCTTGGTTTATCAGCAGCTATTTGACCACAAATGCCTGATTCACAGTCTCCTCTGAATAGTTGATGTAAAGATGTGTCAGCTACTGGAACGCTCTGTGGCATTTATCTGGGCTCTAATCTGAGCTGCTGCTAACTTGCGATTTCTGAGGCTGGTGAATTTATCCTCAGCAGCAGAGGTGACTTTTGGGCTTCCTTTCCTGGGGCGGTCCTCGTGTGATCATGTTTCGTTGTAGCGCTTGATGGTTCTGGTGGCTGCACTTGGGGACACATTTGAAATTTCGTGAATTTTCCGGACCGACTGACGTTGAGTTCTTAAAGTAATGATGAACTGTTGTTTCTCTCTACTTAGCAGATTGGTTCTTGCCATAATACGAATAATAACAATTGTCAAATAGGGTTGTCAGCTGTGCACCAACCTGACTTCTGCATAACACAACTGATGGTCCCACTCAAGGCAAAGAAATTCTACAAATGAACCCTGACAAGACACGGCTGTGAAGTAGAAACCATTTCAGGTGACTACATCATGAAGCTCACTGAGAGAAGGCGGCTACTTTAAGGAATATAAAATATAAAACATATCAATATCTTATCAATCTTTTCTTTGCTACATAATTCTATATATCTGGCTTCAAATATTTGATTTCTTCAGTATGTATCTACAATGTAGGAAGTAGTATAAATAAAGAAAAACCATTAAATGAGGAGGCGTGTCTGAACCTTTGACTGGTAGTTTATACACCAAAAACACCACAAAGTGAACCACTTGCCTCCCTGAGAGAATGTGCACAAAAGAGGAAGTGAAACATAAATGATTCCTAAACTCAAAACCATGCAGAGCTTCCTGTTGTAACACCTCAGTCGAAGGTTTTTTTTACATAACTGTTTCATCAGCTTTAAAAGAATAACAAAGGATATGAAAGAACACCGATGGGCAGCTGTTTTACAGCGAGACATTGCCTGGCTTTGGAAAGAAAAACAAAACAACAAAAAATGATCTAATTAATTTTAGAAGCTCCACACAATGCTGATGCAGTTCGACCATCAACCCTGCTGGTACTGAAATATCTCCAGCACTTGGATTCACACAGAATTTTGTAGTTTGTGTTGCTGCGAACAGCACAAAGAATCAAAGACAACTGTTGCACCAGGTTTTGGACCTGATCATTAGAGGAAACATGAAGATATGTAAGAGTTAAATTAAAATGCAGGTGTTGGAGTTTGTGACATGTTGAGCTGCTCTGTGAAGTCACTTCTGCCCTGCGAGCTGTTGGCATAGCGTTGTGATCCTTCAGTACAGGGAAACCCACATTCCTCAGACCTGACGGGTCCCGCTGTTTGTTCTGAAAGTAATTACACCGGCAACAAAGGAACAATGCACCAGTGTTGTGTGTAACGTTGCTACCTTGGCCAGGTCTCTATGTAAAAGAGATTTTTATCTCAGAATTCCTGATAAAGTAAACATAAAAAAAGGAATAAATTCTACTGATGAGGCAAATCTACTGCGACAACATACAGAAATGACAACAACACTGACAACGACATCCAGACAGAGTAATGGGTGCTTTAGGTGTTGAGACAACAACACCTACAACTTGGGCTGTTGCTGGTAATACCAGCCCTCCACTTCTTTTTGTTTTTTGACCGACCAATCGTGTATTTATTTACACTCTGTCCTCATGGCAACAGTGGAGGAAAATATGGCTAAGAATAGGGCCGGGGAAAAGTCTCCTTTCATGGCAGTGATGGAGTTTTTCCTACCTCTCAGCAGGCCGAGCTGAACAGTGAGGTTCGCTTCTTTCTGTCGCAGTTCCTCAATGTCCTCCTGCATGATGGTCATGTTCCTGTTCAGGAGGACCTGTAGAATGAATTAAACACACCCCAAAGGGAGAAGAAGAAGAAACCTTGGTGTTACTGTGAGTTAACAGTTCTGTGCATTACGTTTGTGTAATGTTTAGCTTTTCCTATCAATAATATTTCATTTTATATCACAAATCCCTTGATTTAACAGCAAGATTTCTGACCGTGGTTCTGTCAACTATCAGCAACTTGTAGCAAGAGGGTCAGTGGTTAGTTTAAGACTACGCCCTTATTTTCTTATGCCTCCATCATTATCAACCACATATTTAATATATATTGTAATAATTTAAAACTTACAGCAAAATTCTGATCAAAATCTGTAGGAAAACGATGCCACTGCTCACCTAATGGCCCGAGTACACATCACCCTGAGGCTACGATGGTGTGGACAAAAACATGCAGCTTCACTAACCACTGGGTGGCATCACCAGGGTTATGTCCATGTTTTGTGTAAATTTACCACAAACAGTTTATTGGTGGTAAGAATTCATTTCTAGTCATACAATAGGATTCATATTTAGATTTAGTGAGTTTAAAAAAGTTCCTGTCTGAGACATCGTTGACTTTCTGAGTATTGTGACAGAAAGATTTCACTCGTTTATTTTCAAGAAGCTTTAAAGATGTGGGCCATTGATTAGGTGTGAGGAGCGTGTTCCAACTGCTCATCCACTTTGTCACAAGGTGCTTCCTCCTCTTAGGAGGCAAGTATGTGGGCGTAAACAAACCTCACAGGTGTTTTGGATCAAAGGAAGCAATGAACCAAGAAACTGACAAGTAGATGAACCGGGACTACCTCTACTAACTAGTCACTAGTCTTTCAGTAGAACTCAAATGTTCACAACCAGCATGACAAGTTGACAGGTTCTTTATGTGTAACAACTAGAACTGCTGCCTCACCAAGAGTCACGTTGCAGTTTGAATCTCTGTACATGCAGTAAAGATTTTCAAGTTTAACAAAAGATTTATTTGTTTGTAAACAACATTTTTCATGAAGTTGATTCTTTCCAACAATTGTATTGTTTTTATAGTTATATGATTAGTTAAACCTGTAAATCAGCTGCTAAAATGTGTGCTGGGTCTTCATGCCATCTCAGTGACTGTTGGGTTTGGCACACATCATGACTCAGACTCTCCGACTGAAGGTTTCCTGTTGCCTTCTTCCTGCTGTGTGATGGCAGGATTCCTCTTTACATATATAATGAATCAGTCAAAGAGGCCAGATCCTCTTACTTCAATAATCTTATAAACCGTCATAAAAATAATTCAAGAATTCTATTTGATACCATCAACAGTATTGTTTCTCCTCCAACCCAGCATGCTCTGTTGCTTTCTGATGAAGATTGTAATACTTTCCTTAATTACTTTGTAAATAAGGTGATGGACTTGAAATCTAAAATTTCCTCAAGTGCCTCCCCTTATGAAGATACCCC
>NW_005187462.1:1705086-1708128 GCF_000239375.1 Pundamilia nyererei
CTAGACTGGTTTTCTTCCTACTTATCAGACAGGACCTTCTCTGTTAGGACTGATAGGTTCTCCTCTAACACTGCTGCCCTGACCTGTGGTGTCCCACAGGGCTCAGTTTTAGGTCCATTACTATTTTCTTTTTATATGCTTCCTTTAGCTAGTATCATTCAATCTTTTAGCGAAAAGCGCTTAATAAATAAAGTTTACTTACTTACTTCCTCTTTGCTCTTTGGGAGCATGCAACATGAACATTTTGAGCAATTGAGAAAATTTGGCAAAGCTTAAGTCAGCAGTAGAAACATGAATTTAATTATGAACTTTTTTTCAGTAAAACAAATCTAGATATTTTGACTTCACATAAATAATATATAGCTAGGACTTTTTTGTTTTCTGTAATGAACAGAGCTTCTATGTGGCAACAACTCAGTGTTTCATATCATTTTTGGTACGACATCAACTTGGACCAAACTTTGTGTTCTCAGAGCTAAGCTGGTGACTGAAAGCAGGGCAGCGCTGGCTTTTAGAAGAATTCCTTTCATCACAGGCAACAGTTATTATTAGATGTAAAGGACCAGTCCAAACAAATCTCTCCATCCTGAGAGGCCTTTTAATGATACAATATAACACAATCTGTCCACTCAGACTTCACTGATAATGACACTGATGCTGTGCAGAGGCAGAGATCTCTATTACGTCAATCTCTTATCAATACTGGAGCATAAGGACAGGTTTCCAAAATCCCCCTATTGTTATCACAATGACTCCTCAGTATGTAAAGTGAGAACTTTCATGTTAGTTCTCAAACGTGAGAACTAAAGTCAACCTCTGCAGTGGTTTTGTACCATCACTGGTCGGAAGTTGAGTTGTGCGTTGGTTATTTTGACATCTGTAAAATATGGTGTAGTGCACTGTGGGATTGTTAGACGATTATGTGTAGGTTTTAGCATAACAACATTAAAGATATCTGCATGACTCAGGTTGATGGCGTTTCAGTGGTTCACTTTACCGTTTGATCAGTTTTTGGGTTTTTTCTTGTTTTCGTAGAACATTTTTTGAAGGCTCGATGTAGGCATCTGGATGCCTTTCTGTTTGCTGTTCTTCTGCCCTCACAGCAGTGCTCCTTTCTGCTAATTGTGTGCTTTCTGATCTTTACCAATGTCTTAACATTCATACTGATTATTGATTTCTGATAGACAAGGAGTGCAAAAATGGTTCACGGGTAGGTGCTTCCAATGTTGCTGGTCTCATTGATAACTTTTACAGTAAAAAAAAAAGTGCAATAACAATCACTTAAAGGAAGTTAATACCCAAGTCAAAAGACAAACATTACAGACAGCCTCAGCTGATTAACATGAAAACACACCAACTAAAATTAAACCCAGATCTCAAAATTTCACGTAACAACTGCAAATATCACGTGTAGTCCAAACGTTTCACATCTGAGAGCTCAGAGCATGACTGGAAGGACTGAGCGACAGTTGTTCTTTACATGCAGAAAAGAAGAGCGTGTGTTTACGGCAGTGGAGTTTAACTGACACGTCCAGGCTTTTCCCTCGACAGAGGACGTTTTTGTCTTTCTTAATCCTGGAAAAAGGTTTTAGACAAATCCTAGGAAACTCCCACCTCTTACATTGTTGTTGCCTTTTTTTAACCAGTTTTTCTAATTAGATTTTCACTTACTCGGGTGCAGTTAACACTATTGCTTATTAGATGGCTAGAAGTAATGGTCATATAAGGTAACAGACTTTACTGCACGTCGCTCTGCACAGTCACACCCAAAGAACTAATCAGAATCAAGAACAATCCAAGCACGGTGGAGTTACAGGTTTTGGACTTTCAGCATGAGTGCTGCAGGCTTTATGGAGCCAGAAAGGACTCGGATGGCGTTATCAGCCAGTGCTACCAAGTAGCCTCTGTTAGCAAGCCGCATCCATTTACTGTGTGGGTGTTTTATGCACACAGTGCTAAGTAACAAATACATAAAATATAAAACAAATAAAAAACACTACAATTTCATTTACTGTGAATTCAGCACAAACGTCTTGGACATGTTAGTAAAGTTAAGAATTATCTTTCAGATATCTCCTTTAAAAATCCTCCAAAAGGTCGTAAGTGTACTGGAGGAATTCCAGCTTTGTTTCTCAGGCCCCGTTGTTGTTAGATGCCCTCTGCATATTCACTGAATGTCCCGATTAACCAGCTGCAGTAATATAAGATAACCTTTCCTTTTTATAGACAGGTGAAATCTACATCAGAAGGATAGAGGTGGTGCAACTTTGTCAGGTCCCTTTGAAAACTTTGCATCCAAGGCTCAAAGCTTCTTAGGAGGATTTTGTTTGTTTGTTGTGCCTCACTTTTTACTTTTGCTTTCATTTGCTGGGAGGGTTTAGCCAGTACTTTGGGGTAAAACGAAACTCTTCACAATGGTAACCCTGTTTAGGTTGACTTTGCTAAAACTTTGTATGTCATGTGGTGAAGCCACAGGAGACCTGCCAAAAGAAAAAGCCTGCACGGTTGACTTGACAGCATTAATTGCAATGCTGGGGAAATGTTGATGAAGATAGTTGAGAATAACTGCTAACCTCTGAAAAGCAGCTAAAGGATATCTGGCAGGATTTCTTCTACCAGCTTGAAGTTGAGCACAGGAAGCTGACAGGAAGGACAAAATAAACTTTGGTTTCTTTGGTACTTTCCAAAATGTCTGCTTTGTCAGTGTGGATGATCATGTTGCTATAATTCTCATAAACACGCATCTTTAAGAGATCTTTGCTCATTGGCACTCAGCCCTAAAAGCAGCTTCAACATAAGATTCTGTTTCCTTGAGTTTCATTTTGCTTTTATGTTTGCGATGACCTGATTTGCGCACAGGGGCGGAGCGTGGGGGTGGCTTACTGGGCTTAAGCCCGGGTCTTTTTGTCAGAACCCCGGGGTCTTTTGGAGTGTAATTTTTTCATAGTTAGATGCCTGGCTGACAACTGTATAAAAACAAAAAGTACACACAATATTCGAAGCACATAGTGCACACTGTGGGAATTTACGACTGTGCGTGAA
>NW_005187462.1:1709745-1721310 GCF_000239375.1 Pundamilia nyererei
AAAAAAAAAAAAAAATCCCACATGCATACTACCCTTTTGGGCTAAGCCCCGGGTGTTTCAAATGTCTGGCTCCGCCTCTGTTTGCGCACATCACAGTGGTGAGCTGTTCAGGTTCATTTTTCTAGAAAAATGCTGTGTGTTTGTGCATGCATCCATTTCCATAATCTCAATAGCTGTGGACAGCTAGCAGCAATGACGCCTGCAACTACTTCAGCACAAAAATGTGTGCAGAAGCCAAACATTTTTACTGGATGAGTAGAAAAGTCAGAGTCAAGAGGGGAGAAGTTAGAGTGAGGAAAAAGTATGGAGCAGGGAGGGAGGGAGGAGTGAAGGAGTGGAGAGTAGGAGTGAGTCAGGACGAACCACAGGAGGAGGGAGAGAGAAGGCAAACACTCATTTTTTCCAACCAGTGACTCTCAGAAGAGCTGGAAATGTTGGAAGCAACTGAATGCCTCTTATCCTATAAACACTGAGTCAAGCCTGCAGGGAGGAAAAAAGTTGTTGTACGCGAAGGAAAATCAGGTCTCCCAAAGTGGAAAGAGTTGAGCAAAGAGGAGGAGAGAATCCCACTCTGTTCATATCTGAGCTCATTTTCACACTCAGAGAAATCCTTGTTGCATCAAACTCAGCTCTGCACCGTCACTGTGGATATTTCACATTTTGACTCCTAAACATGCCAAACTCTGGTCTCCGTCTACCCTCTCTGATGACATTTATTGATATGTCTCAGCGTTTTTTCTTTTTGGGGACAGATGGAAGCCATTAGTGTTTTGGTGAGGTGGGTGGGGCAGCTTTGGTTTCAATTTTGCAAGCTGGATTAAAAAAAGATGCTATTTTCAGTATCAGTATTAAGTTTGTAATTTAAGTCAAACTATCATTCTTGGGAGCTTCCAGTGCATGCTGGGAAGTCTGCTGGTGTTTGGGACTCATTGTGAGTTAAGCACAACTTCAGCTTCAGTCTAAAGCTGGCAAGAATAAAAAACTGAGGTAAATCTAATGCATTTCTATTTGGCTCTTTGCAGTGTCGACCGTAGGTTCTATTGGTGGTTGTGATGAAAGGAACCAATCAAAAAGGTTTTGACTTTTATTCCCGCAGTATCAAAGATAAAGAGAGCATTTTTTAAACCGGTTTAAAAGTCTAAAAAGTGAAAGGAGCATATTAGTCATTTAATTTAGTTGAAATTTGCCACCCAAACATCCACCTTTCCCCCCTTTCTACTTTGTGGAGCCTAGCTATGCCAGCTATCAAAGGGCAAGAGGCAGGTATGCCCTTCAGACAAATATTCCCACTAACATTCAATTAGGAATCATCATTAAACTGTGGGAGGAAGCAGGAGTACCCGGAGATGAGTAGAGCATGAACCTCCACACAGGAACACGGGACCTTCTTGGTGTACGAGAACAGTGCTAACCACTGTAGCAGCAGGCCAACCTACACAACATACTTCTATTAAAAAAGACGTAGAGCTTTTTAAGAGTCGTGCACATGATATGGCAGGATAATATTTAGTAATTTGTTCATGTGCATATGACTGCAATGTTGCAGCTGGAAATTATTATAATGTCTTAGATACAATAAGAAGCTTCTGAAGGGTTTGTGGAGTTAAGGGTGTAGTAAGGCCAACCGACCATCGTGCAAACTAACCTCAAAGAAAATTACTCGTTGGTCCAACGATATATGAACATTTTCTAATATGAAGCAAAGGCTGGCTCACCATTTTAATGAAACAACCATACTATGCAAAGATAGGTACAGCAGGAGGGGAGCTTTGCATGGCTCTGATAACTGATCCAACTGGTGCTCTGTTATTCTATTCTATTCTATTCTTTTCTATTTCTTCAACTAAGTCTACATCATTGTAAACTACATAATCAGTCTGACATAAATGCCACCCATGGGTAGCAGAGGAGGTGCTGAAATGATAAATAAATGACTGAACTCACGTTTTCCTGCCGGCACTCCTCCAGTGTGACGTTGGTGGTATTGAGTTGGCCCAGGAGCACCAGGTTCTCAGCTCTCTGTTGCTCTGTCTTCCTCCTTTCCTCCAACACCATCCTCTCCAGAGCTTCTTTGTTCTTGTTATACACCACCTTTGCCCCTTCCATCTTCTCGGTGACCTCCTGCAGCTCGGCGCGGCATTGGGCTGCGCCTTTCATGTCGGGAGATGTCGCCCACACCACGATCACGATGAGAGAGATGATGGACCAGAGCGCCAGCAGGGCAATCACCACACTCTTTACCATCTGGGAGGACTTGGAGGCGGCCGCCATCGGGGGGATTGGAGGCTATGAAAATGATGACAACGATGAAGAACGGTGGAGTGAGCAGCTGCTCTCAGTAAGTCTCTCAGGTTGAAGTGAGCTGGAGTTTCCCTTCAGGCTGGGCAGGGACACAGGGAGGGGCTCCCTCACACGATGACAGGAGGACGGCAAACCTCACCATCTCCACCCCCAGGAACCATCCCACCCTGAACCTCGCCCTCCTTCTCTGTGTCGGTGTTATCAAACCCAGAGAGCATGCAGCGATCAACAGGAAAGTTACAACATCAGAGTGAAGCCAGCAGAGTTTAACACTCACACAGAGCTAAGTTGGAAAGTTACATGTAAAGAGAGAGGGAGGGTGTCTGTGGGTGGGTGGGTGTGTGTCGAACACTGAAGCTTTCTGTTTCTATTTCCCAGCTTGCCAGTGATGATCTTGGATGAACTCAAACTGCAAATATGCTCCAGGCAGAGAAATGAAACTCAGAAAAGAGAAACAGAGAAAAGAAAGACAAAGAAACGCAGCATCAGAAAGAAAACCTACTTTACAGCCGCATTCATGTTTTCATGCCAGCTGCTGGCACGTAGATCCCACAAGCCCCACCCTCTGATTCACAAGACCACAGCCCCCAATGCCCACCATGTCTACCTTCGCTGTGATTGGCTCAGGGGCAACAGTCTCTGTGGTTTAGCCAAACATCTTTTTAAACATCTGTAACTCCTACCAGGAGCTTTAAGGGACCCTGGTCCAGCTGTGGCTCCATGTCCCTGAATCACCTAGGGTTAGCCACTCCTTTAACAACACCCACCTACCCCACCCTGTCAGGACAGAGTTTTCAGGGATGGAGCCAAACACATGCAAGTTGTTTTCATAAAGAAGCCAGTGGATAATACTTCTCAGCAGGTTTACGGGCAGCGTCTGCAGAATAGATGAAACAGGGAGACTTACTGAAAGCAAAGAGCCTTAAGACCAAACAACACTGACTTCTGGTAAATGGACCAGCTGCTCACAGCTGGAAAACACCAAACTATTGTTGCTGATGGGAGAGCTTTAAAGAGATTTTAGAAACAAAATGCATTACAGCTTAAATAAAAATGCTTCTTTTTTCAAATCTAACTGGAAATAACATTCATTTTCCTGTCCAAACAATAATGCACTGACCTCTGCCTTTAGTTCTGTGTTTGCTAACTGCTCCGACAGATAAACAGTTAGTGTAGTGAAGGTGTCCTGGGCCAAGTCCATAAATAGCAGAGAAAAACAGTGAGCAGGAAACAGTGGCTTTCTGCCATCATTGTCAATGATAAATATGCCTGTTCATCAGCACAGCTGCCATAGTGCTGGGTGGTTGAGTGCATCTATGAGGAGCGACAGCTGTACACAAAATCGGTTGCTGTACAATTTCAGCTCATTTTCAACCAGGTTGGTTTGTTTCAATCCTTTAATTATATTCATTATACAGGATGCTTTCGTTTAACATGCACATTTTCATACTGCAAAATAATCCCATTGTTATTATTCTGCAGGTGTTTGTGTATCCTTCAGTTAAAAAGAGAAAACCGACTGAAAAATATAAAATATGTTTCTCTACAATTTACACCAATCGACTGTCCCATTAGAATTAGTTTTCAAACGAGAGCTGCGACTCATTTAGTCACATCAGAGCTACAGTCCAGTTTTTACTTCTTTTATAGAAATCGAGACTCAAAGGAAGTCAAGTTTAACAATGCTGTGGACCTCTGCATGCTTCGATAGCTACAATTCAGTTACACTAGTTACCATGAAAAAGATATTTACATTCACAGGTTTAGTTCATTTAGGGCTCCAAAAATATTAAATATACAAGGATGCAGAACAGTTGAGAGCACCAACCTTTCACTTTGGAGAAGCTGAAACTGATAAATCATTCATTAAAATTACCGTATGTTTTTCTCATTTTGCCATCCTGAATGCAGGTTTTCAAAATCACCGTTTAAACTAAGAAACAGAGTAGCTATCACTTTAGCCAAATGGTGTGTATACCTTAAAATATGAACCACCTGCAAACACAAAACTATCTGAATTCTTCAAACCTTCAAAGCTGCAGCAAAAACCAACAGGAAATGTTTAATCAGCATCACTTTCTTGCCACCAAATAAAGATTTGTGAACCGATTCAATTCTTTTTATTTATATAGGACCAATCACAACGTCGGTCTCCTCGAGGGGCTTCGTGTTGTTAGGTAAAGACCCAATAATGCAGAGAAAACATGAGAACAGAGAAAGAAAACACTCCTCTGTTCTCAGATCTGATGTTTTTGGCTTGAAGGCAGACAGCCAGCTGACCTCTGACCCTCCTTTCTACTGTCCAAACAGAGGAAGTGCTGTGCATTCAGATGAGGTCAGGGGTTAACCGCACTCTCACACAGCACGGCAATACTATATAATATCATATGTCCATGATTGCATTTTTTAAATTCAATTAACCCTCTGGTTCCATATGATGAGAGTACTGGATACATGGTGTTGTACTCCGTCACTCTGGGATAATCTAAATGTGAATTTTGTCTTATGAATCAAGTGCCTTGTATTTGTTATTTATTGATGGTGCAGCAGTATTAACCAATGATAGAAACGTGGCAGTCAGAGACATGGTCGCATCAACTCAAACCTACAATTTTAAACTTCTTTAAAACCTTCTTTGAAATCTAAATGCATTTTAACATGTAGTTTCTAATAAGGTTCAGGTTGTTTTCCTCCCTTTCCTGGAAACGAGATGAGCCCATCAGTGCCACACATCCACAGTCGCTCTGATGGCCGCTTGGTGTTGGTGTCAAAAGTGAATCAATCTCCACTGACTCTGATTTTCAAATGCAAAACTTTACAGCACAAATGAACACGTTTAAAGTTTAGTGCAAAAGCAGTCTCAGCAAAGTGAGCTAATTCAAACCAGGAACAGTGGTGCTGATGTTAGCAGCAGATATACCAAAAACAGAGGCTTAAGAGGAAGAGCAGCTAATCTACTCATCAATCCCGAGCTCTCCCTGTCTGCCAAAGCAACCTTGAATGTTGCTGAACCCTGAAATGCCCCCAATCCACCAGGAGTGTGAGCGTGTGCTTGGATGAATGTGTGTGTGAATGTGTGGGTGAGTCAGGTAAACTAAAACAGTGTCATGTTGTCACACTTCCTGCTGGCTGTGTGTTAGTGGCTTCATATTCCAGCTTACCAATAAAAGCAGTGCTGTGCTCTGCAGCTGATTGTGTTGTCCAAATGCAACCAAAGTTTTCATTTCTGTTTCTAATTGTTTTGTTCAGCGTTGTGTTACTGCTGACACTAAGACATCACTAATGAGATAATGTGGTTCAGTTTAACAGAACGCATAAGAATCCAGCATGTCAGACAGTGAGTGAAGTACTGTCGCTTTGTGAGGAGAGATTTGTGCAACCCCTTGCACAAGCTCAGATTTGAAACAAGTTGTTTTTGGCTTGTGACAGTCTCCAGTCCCTGTGTGCCCTTTGAGGCTTCATCATCTCATGATTTCATACCTCGGACTGATTCCGAAGCAGTGATGATTTCACAGCACCACCTGCTGGAAGATCACATACTCTACACCTTCAAACTCCCAACACAGACAAGAGTTCAATAATTATTCATGGTATTATTTTATACAGTGTGATCATTTAACAAAATTCTGTTAAAATTATATTTAAAAAAATTGTGACCATCAACAGTGATCTGTGTATTCGTTCAGTTTCTGGGCCTTCAGCTGGCACTGCAATAAAAACAGGCATGATTCTGTGGTGAAAATGACTGAATGGGCTCCAGAACACTTCATTGTTTGTGAACACAGTTCACCATGCCATCGATAAGTGCAGGTTAAAGTTCTATCATGGAAAGAAGAAGCCATTTGTTACCATGATCCAGAAATGCGTCCTTCCTCTCTGGGCCAAAGCTCGTTTAAAATGTGGGGAAGTAGAAACCTGTTCTATGGTCAGAAGAATCGAGATTTGTAGTTCTGTTTGTAAAACATGCATGCTGCATCCATCGAGGTAAAAGTCAGAGAAAGAGACCATATGGCTTGTTATCAGCACTCAGTCCACAGCCCGTATCTATGTTGGTATAGGGGTGCATTAGTGCAGCGGCCCCCAACCCCCGGGCTTCGGACCGGTACCGGGCCGCGAGAGTTGAGGCTCAGGTGTGAAATGTCTGGTTTTCAGGGTTTTTATCGGTTTTCAGCGTTATTTTGTTATCGTTTTATCGTTAACTCGGTTTTCCTGGGTCTTTTCACCTGTGTTATGAATAAATCTTCTTTTTTTCGGTACCGGTACTAGTTTTATTTTGTTGTATTTATCCGCGACACCTTAAAGGCCGGTCCGTGAAAATATTGTCGAGCATAAACCGGTCCGTGGCACAAAAAAGGTTGGAGACCGCTGCATTAGTGCATATGGAACTGGCAGCTTGCACGTCTGGATAAGCATGATCTGAAAGGTGTGCAGAGCAATATATGCTGTCATGTCTGTGAAGGTTCTCAGTCATCCAGGTCATCGTAGTCAAAGGAGCTTGGAAAGAAAAGCGTCTGGACTTCTTTAAGTTGCTTGAAGACGTTTCACCTCTCATCCGAGAAGCTTCTTCAGTTCTAAGGTCAAATGGGTTGGGGTTTGACTGAACCAAAGCTTAGTGTTTTTATCACCTTTAATATTGTAGCAATACCTCGGATGGGCTTTTTTCTGTTTTTGCAGCTTCAGATTGGCTTGTTTCACCTATGGAGAGCTCCTTTGACTGTTATCTGTTCACCGCATAATCTTCCAAATGCAAACACAACACCTCAAATCAACTCTTTCAAGCCTTTTATCTGCTCAATTGATAATGACATAACAAAGGAATTCCTCACAGCTGCCCATGAAATATTCTTTGAGTCAGTTGTCTAATTACTTTCGGCGCCTCTAAAAAGAGGGTAGCACATGTTAGGGAGCTGAAACTCCTAAACCCTGCATCGAACTGAAATGTGGATAGCCCCAAACGAAGGCTGACAGTTATGTCCATGTCCATTATATGTTTCAGTCGACAGGTAAAAAAACAAACTTGTGTCAGTGTCCAAATATATCTGGACCTAACTATGTTAAATGTTAAAAGTATGTCTCTTCTGATCTGCAAAGGGTGGTGCGCTCGGCAGAACGCATCATTCAATCAGAGCTCCCTGACCTGCTGTCCATCTACACCAAGCGGTGCAAGTCCAAAGCTAGGAAGATTATGATGGACCTCTCCCATCCCAACAATGGACTCTTCTCACTGTTGAGGTCTGGGAAGCGCTTCCGCTCCCTTAAGGCCAAAACAGAGAGAATGAGGAGGAGCTTCTTCCCCCAGGCTATTCGGGGCCTGAACCAGGTGTAGGACTGGACTCTCCCAAACACGTCACTATAAGACTGGACTCTCACACACGTCACCACACGCACCACCACACATTTCCTATAATCCTATAATTCCTATAATTTATAATCCTTATCTTTATAATCTCTTCTGCTATTTGCACGTTCTTTACTGTAAATTCCTAAGTTAATTTGTAAATTTTGTAGTAAACTGTAAATTGTAAATATTGTAAAACTTTTCTTCTGTCATTTAATGGTCGGGCATTGTACAGCTACAAGCATTTCACCCCCATGTCATACTGTGTATGGTTGTGTGTGTGTGACAAATAAAATTTGAATTTGAAATTTGAATTTGATTAGTACAAAACCTTCTTTGAAATATTTTGAAATTTTCAGCATTTTTTTAAAATGTAGCTAACATATGAATGAAGTGTTACCACATTTACATACATGAGAACTAAAGGTCTCACATGAGGGAAAAACATCCAGCGTTCACATACTGAGCCATGTGTTGTTATCCGTTAGTCTTGTTTTGAAACACTCTGCTGGTTTCATTAACAGCAGCAGCAGCTTCCTCAGTCAGTTGATGATGGAGTCTCTGCTGGTGATCCTGCTCGCTCTCAGTGGTGAGTTCTACTTTCTGTCTTTTCTGTCGTCAATTAATGAATTCAAATTCACACTTCACTGACTCACCGACTTTAAAACTGGATGTTTAAGGAAGACGCTGTCGACAGGCTGAAGCTCTGTTCGCCACTTTAGGCCAATTTAAAAGGATTTTATGGTGAAAATCTGTTCAAAATGAAGCTTCCTGTGTGCAGGATTAAGAGATTAGAGTGCAAAAGAGAAAATGTTTATTGGCTTACAGACTTACAGGTTTGATTGAATAAACATTCATTAAAAATTAATTTAGAAGGTTTTCCTCTGTTTTAAATCTTGGTCAAACAAACTAAACGCTGATGTTGTTTAAAGTTGAATGCAAAGAAAACAGGCACATTTTTTAATACGTTTCCAAAAGGTTAAAGTTTTTGATCATAATGGTAATATTTTGAGATTTTTTTAACATACTTTAATTTTTAAGCTATTTTCTTCTTTAACATTTATTCAACAAATCTGGACCCAAACATTTCTGATTTTATGACATGTTATAACATTTTTTCCCATGTTAATTTTTTATTTTTAACACTCACTTTGTAGGTACAAGCTTTTTTTACGTGTTCATATCACTTTACACAACATTTCAGTATGTGAGGAATATGAAACGCTTTGATGTTGTTCATGTAAAGGTTTACAGAACCATGCAGCTGTCGACCCCTCATCGACCATCCAGGTGAGGCTTGGAGAGAATGCCACCCTGCAGTGCCCTCTGCTGGACACCTCCAATTTCACCATGCTCACCACCACCACTGCCCCGACCGCGCCCACCACCCTCAGCTGGTACAGGAAAGCACCAGGACAGGGACCACAGCTCCTTGTCTCCTTCAGGTCTATGGATAGACTCAAACTGAAATACGGCAACGGTGTTCCCCGCAGTAAAGTCTCTATAGCGGCCGATGGCTCACTGGTGGTGCAAGGCTCCAAGCAGAGCGACTCGGCGGTTTATTACTGTGGAATCAGCCGGGGAGATGACCGGAAGAAGGAACCAAGGCCACGGAGCCGCAGAAGGAAATAATGTCAGGAGTGAGGATCGACCAGTTAGTCGTTGGCTTTACTTGGCTGCTTGTTCAGACTGTTTCTCTGCTCTTCTTCAGTTCCCCTCATTTTTAAGCCTCATCTTTGAACATCATACGCAGAAGAATATCTGCACCCCACCTCACAGTTTAATAAACGTGCTTTTTTGTGCAGTGACTGAAAACAGTGAGCTTACATGTACAACGGCCAAGTTTCTGAGATTTTTAATTAACTTGTGTTTGAATTAAGAGTGATTTAAAGGCTGTGCTTTTTCAGTATCCATGCGCTCTCACAGTCCGGCCAAATGAAGCTGTTGCTGTAAAGGTGTTTGCTTTGTGGCACTACTTTTTCTTTCCCCACCATTTCTGCTGGCAGATTTATTGCTAGATTCTAGCATCAGCAAAGCTAAAAATGCATAAATAAAAACTGCCTTTCTTGTACATTGCAGTACGCTATCTTTTCTTTGATTCTGTCTTTGCCAAATACAGGAAACACACTTGTTCACCCAGCGAGAATGCTTGCTTCCTGTTGATACCTTCCATAATAAAAACTGTTGATCCAAACACAGTTTCAGCCCTGTGTGCCTGTAGTTGTGTCCTGTCTCTTCCCTGAACTCCTCTGCCACCCATTTCCCCTGAGAAACCATTGCACAGCTGCAGCAGTTAGCCAGGCTGTGTTTGGTCGGTGAATGTGCTCTGACAGCAGTGATGTGGTTTTGTTGGTGTCTACTGTGTTTTCAGCATAATTTAGTTGTTTGTGTGTGTGTGTGTTTTGATTTGGTGGATATGAACGTTCCCTTTCACTCCTGCTATTGTCCTTCTGTCACACCTGTCTGCACGTTCCTCTTCACCTCTCCTGTGAATTGACTGCTGCTTTGGATGGCTGACCCCAGGTACTTAAACTCATCCACCTTCACCACCTGTGCTCTGTGCAGCTTCACTGTTATACCTTTTTCTCATTCACAGATGTGTGCTGTAATACCAGGACATTTCATTCCTTTTACTTACAGGCTTTCTTCTACCTGCTCTTTGCTGTTATTACAGGTCACAGTATCATGTGCAAACATATAGTTCACAGAGACTGTTGTCTGACCTCATCTGTCAGCCTGTTCATCACCACTGCAAACAAGAAGCAGCTCAGAGTTGAGCCTTGGTGTCACTCTTACTGCACACCTCAGCGCTGCCTCTGCACAACCTTCATGTACTTCTCTGCCACTCCTAAATTTATACCATGAATGTCGAGGTTATCGGAAAGTTTTTTATAATCTCTTTTATACTAATAATATGCACAGGGAAACACATGTAACAACATTTTTTGACCTAATGAAGAATAGTTTAAAAAAAGAGTTATTAGTTATTAAAGTAAAAAACTTCTCATTAGTAAGCAGAAACCTCTAGAGCTTGTCAAAATCTGACGCACCTCATATCATTAAATATCTAACCATATATATTTTACATTATTAAAATTGAAAATACAGATAAAGCATGACTTAAAGATTCATTATTACAACTTACTTTTTACCCTTCTATTGTCCTTGAATTAAGGACAGCCTGCCTCTGTGCCATGGGGGCATGTAGGCCAGCTTAACTTGAGATTTATTTCTTCTTTAACCTAAACGTTTCACATTTAAAGCTCGAACCCAAGTGACTGAAAAATAGCTGTGATGTCATAAAAGCTGCAGGTGTTCAAGCAAGCAGACGAACAACATCTGCGCAGATGTCATGAAGTGAAGTATGCATCAAAATCATATTTCTAAGTGGATGCGCCCTTTAAAGACATATTTTCCTGTAAGCTGCTATAACATGAAACTTTCTTTCAAGACAATCTTACACCATATTAAAAACTCTGTACAAGATGGTAATAAAATTATAAATGTGTTTGATGCAGAGCTGTTATACTTCTGGTGTTTTTTGTGTTTGTGCTGTAAAACAAAAATCAAGTGAAATGTTAAATGAAATGTTTAATCACACGTAGTCTTTTAGTTTGATTTGCTCTGAAAGTCCTCAAAGTCCCCAAAGTAATTTTAGTATGTTTTATGTGAAATATTTTAAAAATACTCATCAACTCTTTTACTTGAAATAGGAAATAAACATTCAACATCAAGCATCTCAAGAAAATTATAATCAAAAACGTAATTGCCATAGTTACAATCAGCGCTGTATTTATTGTCAGTCTCCTTAAACTGTCAGTAATCTCTTGCATCAGTTACATTTTATTTAAATGTAGCAAAGATCATATGTAACTTGAACTATATTATATTATATTATATTATATTATATTATATTATATTATATT
>NW_005187462.1:1721330-1736790 GCF_000239375.1 Pundamilia nyererei
TTATATTATATTATATTATATGTTGTGTTACCGTGTATCTTTATGGGAAATGTTCAGCTAATGAATCATAAAAACAGTGTTTGTGAACATGCAAACTGACGCTTTCACTGAGATCTTATTTGGGGTCCAACAGTTGAATTAAGAAAAAACTGAAAATTTCCTGTTTTTCTGTCCTTCACCAACTGACTAAACCAACGGTCGATGTGATCCAAGAGCAGTTTGTCTCCTCTGGAGACTGTTGTTGTTCTGCTCCAGCAGTTTCTCATGTTTCTATTTTCCAGACCCTGAAGTTTCCTGATTTCACTGATGAGAGATGATACGACACAGGAGATCTGTGGGCATCAGAGTGACAGCAGGAACCACGGGGACACACTTATCAAAGGTAAATATCTAAGGTCGAGGCAGCTGAGAAATTAATATCAGTATTTAAGGAAAACGATATGATTTAGAAATGTTCTTGGAGTACCAGACTTTAATCTGAAAGATGCATAGGTATTATTCAACAGCATTATGAGTGGTGTAGGCTTTTTACTTTAATCTTTGTTTACCAGGATTTTTCTCTCTTCAGCTAAATCTTTAGTGGAATCGTCATGGAAACTGCAGTGACTTTCATCATCCTCATAAGGTAAGATGCTGCACAGAATAGTGAACTGTTCCTTTAACACTCACGTTTGTTCCACTGTTAGTAATGGTGGTTTGCTGCTGCTGCAGCTGCTGCACTGTTTGCTCAGTTCCCACCAGACAGACTTTCTCTTTTTCGATGGTTTTTGGCCCTGGGACCCAGCTAGTGGTGCATGTTGATGAAGAAGTGGCTGACTTTGATGCTGATGATGACCTTCTCAACCATCAAAACAAGTCAACAGGTACAGCTCCACTAGACAAACTGCACCACGGTCAGTACTGTGTTCGTATTCTGTTTGGATTTTGAGAGCTTCTCTTTAGAAACTAACAAAAACATGGAAACATAAAACAAGATGAAAGATCGTCTTTGTTTCTTTGTTTTTCCAGCATGCACAGCCTGTTTAAGGTCACTTCAAAACATCTCAGTCTGATTTACGTCCAGATTTTGGCCACTTCAAAACTTCATTTTGGTTCTCTTTGGAGCCACAGATTCAGAGGTTGGACTTTGCGGTGTGTTTTGGATCTGGCTTTGGATCCAAGTCTGCGTGAGCTTCAGTTCACAAACTGATGACCAGAGATTCTCCTTCAGGAATTTCTGGTAGAGAGCAGAACTTACGGTTATGTCCAGGAAAGAAAATTGCCCTGAGGCAGCAAAAAAGCCCAAGACCATCACAAAGCAGCCCCGAGACATCACCCCCGCGTTTGAGTCTTCATAGGATTTTGTTTTTATGAAATGCTGTGGTAGTTTTACCCCAGATATAACAGAATACAAACCTTCCCAAAAGTTCGACTTTTGTCTCGAGAGTCCACTGAACACTTTCCCAAAAGTCTTACAGATGTTGATGTTTTTATTGGAAAATTTGAGATGAGACTGGAAACCCCCCCATTTACAGCGGTCCAGGAGAGCTTTTTCCGGACGATCTGATATCCTCGTGGTGGTGTTGTTCCCTCGTCATCATAAATAATGTTGTTCCAGGTTCAACATTGCAAGTGACCAATCACCTTCTGCTGAACAAACGCCTTAAAAAAATCGACTTCACTTGCGAGAAGAGAAAGCGCCTCTGTAAGGACAATATGTATAATGCTTACCGTTTATTAAAGTATCCTGAAATGCAAAGAATTCAAGTTCCTGGATCGGCGGACAGAAGCGGTTTCTCTTCTCGCAAGTGAAATTGATTTTTTTTAAGGCGGTATTTTTCAAAGGCACAAAAGGGGGACATCACAACAATGTGATTGGTCACTTGCAATGTTCAACCTGGAGCAACATTTATTATGATGATGTGGAAACAACACCGACACTCGGATATCAGATCATCCGCTTTCCCCCCCTTCATAGATGGAAATAATCATTTTAAAACTATTTTGCTTTGACTTGGATAATCTTAAAATTTATGCAGCTTTGACCTTAAAAGATGTTTTAACATTAATCCCTGAGGGGCCACAGACAACAACGTTGAACTTTTTCAGTTGAGTAGCTACCACTTCCCCTACTTTATCTAATAAGGGAAGTTTGAGGGTCTGACACATGTAACTATGCAAAAAAGAAAACCCATTAAAACTCAGGAAGGGGGCAGATACTTTTTCATGGCACTGTAGAAATCACAGTAAGCAGTACAAAGGCGCCTGTCTGGGATCTGATGTTTGTGTTGTTGTTTCAGTGCATTTGACCTAATAATGGAAGTTTGGAAATTCATCTAAAATATTAAACACATCCATACAGTTCTGCCATTTTCTTCTGTTAACATGGAAAAAAATACTACAATGTTCTTTGTTTCCAGGTTCCTCCAACACGCCGTCTATTCAGTTGTTGTCGTCCGTGCGGCTCTCTCAGCATCCACGATCTGCTCCCCTCCTGGTCTGCCTTCTGACTGGACTAACCTCTCCTCAGCAGCACATCCTGTGGGGCCTGAATGATATGGTGCTGACATCAGTACGCCCTGAGCGGCCATGGAAGAAGTCAAAGCGGGGCTACAGCGCCACCTCAGTGAGGGAGGTGTCAACGGCAGACTGGAGGCTCACATCTTCATACTGGTGTGGAACAACGCAAGGAGGGAAAATGTACAGACAGAAACTCTGCTCAGAGGCTGAGTAACGGCTTGGAGGCCACAGGTTCGTGATCAATGACATTTAGGCGTCCTTGATCACGATTTGAGCTCATATTACTTAAACTCAGTATTTTTCTGATGGGAACGTTTATGTAAGGTAAAACAAACAAACATAATTATGAGGAATAATTCATGAAACAATAAAACTGATGGTAAAATTGTATTATTACAATTGCTGTTTCTCAGATTCTCTGCTATGAAGGTGTACAGAGGAAATCACAGCAAATAATTAAATGAATCCAAAGAAACCTTAAACTGGTATTCTTACTGGACATGATGGTCAGGCTGATATCATCTGTTTGAATTTAATTAATGGGCAGCACAGTGGTTAGCACTGTTGCCTGGGTTCAATTCCACCATCAGGCCGGGGTCTTTCTGTGTGGAGTTTGCATGTTCTCCCCGTGTTTGCGTGGGTTCTTGCCGGGTACTCCGGCTTCCTCCCACCGTCCAAAGACATGCACTTTGTGGGGAAAGGTTCACTGAAAAATCTAAATTGCCCATAGCTGTGAATGTGAGTGCGAATGGTTGTCTGTCTCTGTGTCCCTGCGACAGACTGGCGACCTGTCCAGTGTGCACCCCGCCCCTCGCCCTATGACAGCTGGGATAGGCTCCAGCGCCCCCCGTGACCCTGAAAAGGATGTGCGGCAGTGACTGGATGGATGGATGGGTTAATCGGTAATAAATCCAGGCTTTTATACAGAAAGACACACGGTAACCTGAAGCACATATTTCATGTTTCATAGTCATATTTAGTGTGTTATTTAGCCGCAGCATGATGGAACAGTGGTTGTTGCATCACAGCAAGAAGGTCTCAAGTTTGATTCCACTGTGTAGCCAGAACGTTTATGTGTGGAGTTTGCGTGTTCCCCCGTGTCTGTGTGGTCCCATGCAATTAGTGAGGGTAGGTTAATTGGCTCTAAATTGCTCATGGGGGTGAGTGTGAATGGTTGTCTGTGTTAACCTGTCCAGGTTGTACCCCACCTCTCTCCCTGTGGTTTTCATGGTTCAAAGGAGAAAGGGCACGACTTCCACTTGCATTCTCTGCTTGCTTACCAAGTCCTCAGTGTGCCCCTAGCATGGGAAACTGTACATTTTAACACTGGATGACTTCACATGTAGTCTGTACTAAAAAGTTGTAACAAAAAATCAAAGCAATCGATTCTGTGATGTTGAAAACGTCACCGTGCTCTCTGATGCATTTTGTCCTAATCATTGTTGGAAATGTGAATGCAAGAATTGTTTTATATTATCTTTCTATAAATCTGAAGAAAAGTGAACAGAAACTCTCGAAACGAAACCTTTGACCTTTCACCCCGAAGCCCGTGAGCTAACTGGTCAACACACTGGTCAGGTCAAACAACAGAACCTGGTCAGGAAAGTTCACTGACAGAGTATAAACGTGGATATACTCAAAGGCATGTTTGCATTTCTGAATTGAAATGCATGTAGATTTTTCTCTAACCAACAGATAATGCTCAGTGGGTTAACACAAATTACATTTTTTATTAGTCTTTTATTTATCCAGGTAAAAATCTCATTGAGATTAGAAATCTTATTTTCAAGAGAGATCTGTCATCATGGCAACAGAAGTCAAAAATAAACCATGTAAGTACATAGCATTTATATTTGTTTTATATTTATATGTTATTTTTTTACATAATTGATTTACGATCAGGTTGCACTGACTCTGTGTAATATCCTGAACTTAACCCATTCCAGCCTCCTCTTTCCTCTTTCTGATTCTAAATCTTTCCAAGGAATTCTATTTTCTGTCTGATTACATTGAAAGCGACACTTGAATTTAGACGCCATGATAGCATTTTCACACTAGAATTCTCTATTTTATTTAAAATTAGAAAGAGTATGACGAACAAAACGTGTGTATGATGAGCACACTCATTTGTCCCCAAAAGAAATACCAGAAAATACCAGAATACCGTCAACACTGCATCCGTCTGTCCTCCAAACGTCTTTGGCTGACAGCAAAGGTGTGGAAAGAAGACCAGAAGCAATGAGTGATTCATATCCTTTACTGTACATGTGATGCAAAACCCTGCCTGAAACATCCTGCAGCAAAAGTTCATTCAAACAGACCTCAGATCAGCTGAGCAGCTGTTACAGAGTCCTGCAGGATTCAAACTCCCTGCTTGCTTCTTCAATCTGATGTGATCAAAGGAAGTTAAATAATACATGCAAAGATACACGTGTAACAGCTCAGACTGTTACACTGTCACTTTATATGTCAGCTGTCAGAATCTTTAAAAAAAGGTACAATTATACTCATCAAACACAAAACAAATACCATTTACAGTTGTAGCCCCACCCACTTCAACCCCACCCTGCAAATCTCTAACAGGCTAGATAAATAGAAGCAAAATGTTCATGTTCTTACAGAAGCGTATAGATATAAATCAAATATACAGTTACATGCGTTCACCGCGACTGCTAGTTATCCAGTGTGTTCCGTCTGGCAAGAAGCTTTAAACACCTGTGCTCAGGTAAACGTGGCATCCAGCTGTGACACATCTGTCCAACGGAAAACTCGTGCTTTAACTGGATGGTTTAAAGAGGAACCAAATCACAAACTGAAATTCAAATCCAAAATATATGTTTTGTGACTGACAGTCTGAAACTGCAGGTTTGATATTTCCTTTTTAATGATTCATTACTTCCCATGTAACCATGTGAAAACCCGGGTGAGTGGTCTGAATTGAAGAGAATGATTTGATGCATAAATGCAAATACATTTTTTATCTAAATAAAATATGGGACAGCGATTAGACAGACTGTTGAATTTATGAGATGGTAAGCTTGTGATCAGCATGTCCACCTATTCATCAGTTTTCATCAATTGTGGGAGCAGTGTTGGTTACAGCTGTGGTTCCTCTTTAAAAAAAGAAAAGCCCTTCAGGAACAAATGTGCTCCTCTTCATAATCTGTATGGTGGCTGAGACAGAACACAAAGCAGAGACCTTTAGGCAGCTGTAAACACCACAGTTTACTGCTTAATGAGACTTTACTGCATCTCTTCACGTTTCTTCTTAAAGTGCTTTAAAATGAGATTCTTTTAACTCAGTTCTGAAAAGAATTGAGTCAAAAGAATCAAAAGATAGCTAAATCACATACCAGATATATGCATTGCTTCAACATATTAATATGATTTACAAATTTGATATATAATGACGTTCATCCAGCCTGGTGTGCTGCAGACATAATTAGCTTCTTTTCAAATAAAAGATTCGATCCTAAAATCAGCAGGGCGTCTGTGTGGGTGATTTAACCGCTGAGAATCAAAGCTGTGAGATATTAGCTTTAGTTATCTTCCAGACATGATGCTGTGATGCAGGTTTGCTGTTTGCAAAGTGAAAACGTCTCGATAAAGTAGAGACTGGACTGGTTTTATGTGAAGCGGTTCACTGTGGACTGAGCTCTCTGCTGAGAAACAACTGGAGGCAGATTCAACTGTAGATGATGTCATTCAGATGCAGTTGAGCATCCTTCTTTCACTTTCAGAAGCACAGTGAGAGAATACTGCATCATTCACCTTACGCTAATGGATGCAGCTTACGAACCAAGCTTGCTAGTGTCAGCTGATACATGAGCTATCCACCCTCTCATCTATTCAAAAAACCAACGTCGTGTCCATTCTTCATATGCAGTACAAGAAAACTGCTTGCCTGCAGTGAGACAAGGAACGAATGCAGAAAACAATGAAGTAAGAGGCATCTTGGCAAGGCTCTCCGTGATTTTTCGGAGATCGTGGCCTTGCTATCAGATGCTGATAAACAACATCTGAAGCAGCCAGTTCATCGCGAGCCTCCTGACCAGCCTCACTCAGTGATTAAGCAAACAAATGAATTGCTCTGTGTGAGCATATGTGCGGTCAGTTAAGAGGAATTTCCTGCACTGGCTCGTGATAAATTCAGGACTTGTTGACTAATGAGCTGTGGTGTCGTGAGTGGACATTGGACACATCAAACAAAATGTTTGAGAAACCGCTCGGTAGCCAATGTAGTGTTCTTACAAACTCCTCAAACAAACTCCAAAACCTCACAGCGATTAACTACTGTGGAACCAGCAAACAGTATAATGTTTCCTGCTAGGTAGCATACACTGTTGGCTGGCTTAAAGTGCTTGCTTGTGTTTTCTCAGACTTTCTGTTGGTTCTGTCTTGGCCACCATAACTTTAAGTGTAAATGTAAATTGGATCTTTCTTGTCTCATCTCATTTTCTTTCCAGATCTGCATCTTTTCATTTCATTTTGGAAGCCCCTGTACAAAGAGAGGTAGAACGTGTGGTTTTAGATCGGATGAAAGGGGTTTATTTTCCACGAAGGTCAAATTTGGTATATTTGGGAGCTTAAACACTGAACATGTTTCTTAGCGAGTCGAGCAGTAGATGTTAGTAATAACTTGTCTAAAACCAAACTACAGTATGTACAGTGCAAATAAGATCGCATCGTCACTGCTGATAAAGTGTAAACAACACAACGTTTTACGAGAAGATCACAAACACGAGTTACTTACCTGAACGCTACACACTGGAGGAACTCTATTTACTCATACAGCTGCGTAATCACGGCAGCGGGTGTCGGCGGTAAATAGTAAAAAGGATTAAAAAACTCAGAGTTTTACAGCAACATGAAAGTCTGAAGCGTCTGAGCGCGCATGCTAAAAAAAGGGATGCAGAAGAAGAAGAAAAAGCCGAGAAATGAAGCTGCGCTCTCTCTCCTTGTCCATGAATAAAGAGCATCCGTTCATGCAGGTGAGCGCCAAGTCATTGTGTACGTTTAATAAAATACAATCAGTCTCTGTCCTGAGCATCACAGGAAAAGTCCGCTTTCTGCGTCAGGAGAAGAAGAAGAAGCCCAAACATAATACTCAAGTCTCAGTTTGTCCCAGATCAGGACTTAAAGGAAAAGATCAGCATGGATTTCAGTTTCATGTTTTTGTGTTAAGTATGGAGGAAATTCCACCTACACCTGCCAACAGACAGAAAGCATGAACATTAAACCTGGGATAGGATAGAAATAATTGATTATTGCCTCTTTGTGGAAATTGAACGAATTCCTTTTCTTTTCAATTAGATTGTTAAATGTTTAGCTGCAGTAAAGGTCGGCCTGCGGTGCCACTCAGTTAGGGAATCCATACATTATCTGAATGTTGGACTTGAACTTGATTTTGTTAAACCCAAGCTGTGGTGCAAATCTAAATCACAGCAGGCACAATCACAATCTGGGCCCACAAACAGTCAGCTCTTTGCCAGATCTCACCCAAATGTTACCACAGAAAAGCTAAAGAAAAGAAACAGAGTCAAAATTTGATCCTAATTCCTCAGGTACCGGATACATTCATCAAGCCCACATGATAGCAGTCCAAGTCTGTTTACGAGATCTGGGCTGTTAAGTCTGAAGGTGGTGGAAAGTGGACTTAAAGCTAGCTGCTTCTTTATTGCCAGTATTATGCTATGCTAAGCTAACTGTAGGACATGTGAGTCATAGTCAAATTTAGCAAAAGTGTTTGGTGCAAAATGTTGTAATGTCCCTTTAATGTGGGAGTCTGCAAAGACCAAAATAAATGTTTGTAGCAAAAATGAAGCACTTTTTTCCTCCCTGAAGAAAACCTGTCGTTTATTTCTCCGGCGATTAACCTCTTTGATGTTAGATGCAGATTTTGTTGGTGAATCTGGGTTATTAAAAACTCTGTATTAATAAACTGCTCAGTCAATAACTGCATTTAGTTGCAGTAATCCAGAAACTTTCTGGGTGTTAGTTTTTACTTTTCTAATGTGTGCTCCATTAAAGTTTACTTTGAAAGCCACAGTGGCCTATTTATTCTGAAGTTTCCCCAAATCTCTACAACTGAGATAGTAAGTGCAGAGTTAGCAGAGTTAAAAATACTCCTCAATTCATCCTGTCAGAAATGAGCTATTCATCCGTCCCCCACACCCCCACCCAAAAAACACTTTCTTCAAATCTGCTAACTTCTGTAAGCCTGACACTAGGTAAGCATATACTGCCTGTAGCAGATGAAAACATAAAGATTTTGAACATTAAAAAATAATACATTTAAAAAGAAATACAAAAAACAGCAGAAAACAGTTTTAAGTTCTGAGTTTTTTGCATATATGGATAACTTTTACATACGTTCACCTTTTTATTTGAAATGTTAGCCATGTTTAATATTAACAGCTCAAACTGTAACCTATTACAGAAAATAACAAAAAATAAGAACTTCAAAAACAATAGCTCCCTTTTGATACCGGTTGTAAGTAAGAAGGTGTGATAACAGGCGCCATCGTCCAGTGTCACTGATCGAGTGCTTCATTTTGGTTGTAAACACACACGTCACTGGTTCATTTCTGTGGTAAGACAAATAAATTGTAGCTCTTACGAGTTATTTTATTATTCGAATTTCTTCCAAATATGTTGAGTCTTTGCAAAAATATATTGAGTCTTGCTGATGTGCTGAATAATTCAGAGCTACTTGATGAAGTGCTGTAGTGGGTGAGCTAAATGCTAACACACCCTCAGGTCCAAATGTGCACGGCCTTGATAACTGCTCCCCAGCATGCTGGTTATTTGTCACTGACTTAGCTTAACACGTCCACTGTCTCAGTGAAAATGAGCAAACAAGCTCGACAGTGCTGCTGAGACTGAAGTGCTTAACAGACAATTCGCATTTATTACATTTCTTGTGTTTTTAGTCAACCCTCACATAAACGAGTGCTGATGGGGGAAATTATTTTTACTTCTCCTAAATAATCGAAGGCCTTTATACTAAAAAACAGAAGCTAAAACACCTGCCCATCTTCAGAAATGTCCAGCGACCCCTCCATGAATCCGTATCTGTTAGCATGTAAGCCAAAGAGATCCCAGACGTGTGGTGATGCGGGTTAAATGTGAGCTGCAGATTTTAGGTTTACTGTAATTTGGTCCAAATGAGTTCATTTAGCTGCTGAAAGCTGAACGTTTTTTACTTCTGTGTGAAACTGAAGCAGAGTCGAGAATTTTTTAAATTTTGCCATGTGATCACTGGCAGTGGGTGGTCTTACTGGTAGGCTCCGCCCCAGATGTGAAGCCATTGCTGAGGTTGTTGGGACTCGGGGGTGAGCCCAGTGTGGGTGTGGCCCCAACTCTGGGGGTTGGCTCTATGACAGAGCAGCTTTTCTGCGGCAGCCGGGGTTGGACCAGCATGCTTTTAGGGATTACAGATACTTGTCGCAGCCCATCAGCGCGCAGTGGCGGTCTGGTGGGGATGGGCCCTGCGGGTGTGACATCAGAGCTGGGTAGTTTGGGGCTGTGTGGAGGAGAGGGGCTGAGGGCGTTTGGGTCAGCAGACTTCGATTCAACTTCCTGTGGCAACTGCTGGTCAGGAGGTGGAGCCTCTTTGTCTTTTTGGGTGGAGCATGCAGACTCAGGAGGCGGGTCCTGCTGCATGCTGCTCTGCCTGGAAGCCCCTGAACCTGGAATGTCACAGCTGTCTGTGCGACGCCGCGAACCTTCATGCATCCGACTTGTGGCCACGACAGCTTTCATGGCCGCCTGTCAGCACACAGAACAGTGAGTGAGCATTCAGGATCTTTTAAAAGTCTTTAAAGCAGTCAACTATGTTGAGTTGATATTTGCTTTCAGCTTCCTCTTCCCTGTTAAATATGTTTCTCTATTACCCTGTCCTGTAATTTCAATAAATTCAAAATGCCATGTAGAAAAAATGTGATTTTGTTACCAACTGCCCGCTCGAATGTAAATCCTGTGATTGTTGAATTTACATTTTTATGCTGCACCCAGGCTCACCAGAGCCAGCTTTACTAAGATCTTTACTGACCTCATTCATGAAGTTTGAATCATCTGAAAGCCAACTCTTGGTGGGTGGAATCTGGAGCCCCGGTGAAGTTTCACCTGCAGCTTAACTAATCTATGTGTGTGTGTATATAAAAGTTTAGGCCACATAGTATACAGGTGCAGATGCTCTGAGCAGATTTCATTTTGGGCTTTATGTACAAGAGTCATTCCCTAGTTTATCTCCCAAAATGTCAACTCAAATCTTAAAATGACAGAAAAGTCTTCTATGACCTTTGATGCCCACAAAACCAATCACTGTGAAATGAAACTATGACAAAGGACCAGCCTTAAGTTTGCGTCGAGCGTTGAACTCCTGTAGTTTCCTCTGGGTAGTATCCATATGAGAGAACCGGGCAGCTTTGCCCAGCACCCAGGGGTGCTGCAGGGCCTCCCGGACACTGAGGCGCTTGTGAGGGTCGAGGACAATCAGCTTACTGACCTGCGGACAAATCAGACAGGACAAACCAGGGCCTTCAAACAAGTCCAAGTCCAATCTACGAATAAATGTTAAGATTCAAGATGTAGAATCAGGCTCATATGAATTATCAAGTCATTCACTTCATTCTGAATTCAAATCACACCAAGAAATGGATCTTTAGTCATCCAGAGGTAAAGGCCAAGACAATTTAGTGTGTCAAGTCATTCCATAAATCTCAATATCATTTCAAACAAGTCTCCACTCAAGTCAAGTCTAGTTTTAGTTTAGCATAAGCCTTAGTCGTGTTAGTCGACACCAACCAAAGATCCAACACGTACCAAGCCGTCCAAAAACAGCATCACAAATATACATCCAAGTCCAAAGTGATTCCAGACAAGTTAATATAAAGTGTGAAGTCCCAGTGATGTCACCAATCCCAGTCAATGCCCAGTATAAAGTCTTTCAGGTCAGCTTAAGTTTCTACTACGCTGTCCTGGGCAGCGAGAGTTTAAAACATGTCTGAGAGCTTTAAAATAAAGTGTGAGGTCCTGCACTTCTTCACATTTAACATAAATAATAATGTCAAATCATTGGTGTAACTCACCAGATCCTTAGCATTGAGGGAGACCTCGTCCCACCACGGAGAAACAAACTCATAGTCACAGTTGAGGATGCGACTATACATGTACTGATCCCCTCTTGGGTCGAAGAAGGGCTCAAACCCACAGAGTCTGGGGAAACAAACCAAAGGAAAGAGTCTAGGAAAGGACGCTTATTTTGCCACATCCCTTCTAGATGAGAACCCACAGCAGTGTGTCGCTCTCAGATCCATTTGAAGGCAGCATTAAAAGCTTAATTGCTGTCTGAGGAAAGCAGATAAACAGGATGCAGACTTGCACATTATGTCATTGTGTTAAATGGCTGTCATGAATCAGATGGACCATAAAACTTATATACTGATGAGAGTGAGTCAGCGATGAATATTTTAGTATATATGTGTGAGTGTGCGCTTGGACTGGCAGCAAGGTGTTAATGGACTCACAGGATGTAGAGGATCACGCCCACCGACCACATGTCCACCTCAGGGCCGTAGGCATTTCCCCGCAGGATCTCTGGAGCTGCAAGCAGAGGAGTCTGTTAGACAGCAGATGGCTGACAGAAGCTCTAACAGAGAGTTTTTGAAATCCCACAGAGAACACGCCACAGGGAACGCCTTACTGCCCACTCGCATATATCACTGCAACGCAGGTGAATAAACACATCTACTACTGATACTACACCTACTACAGCAACATCTACAGACACCATCCAGAGCGTCAGCTGCCATATCGTCACCACTTTAACTTTCCCCACACCTCAAAGTGCTGCTCATTGGCTGTTACTACACCACCAAGTCCTGCTGCTGTGCCATGTCGTATCACTGAGATTAAAGGTCCCACACTATGCTGGAGTGTTTGAGTCTTCCTCAAACACGATGTGCTGCTGTGGGAGAGACACCATCCAGTCATTCTGCGTTTGGTCCTAAAAATCTGGGGTTTAAACAGAAATCCTCTCTGGATGGTGTTACATGTCCAGTACTACCGTGAGCAACACTGCAGTCGTTTTTGAGGATGTACTAATTAACTGACAACATTGTCAAAAATAGAAGCATCCTGCTCAGAGCAATGCTGAAAAATAATTTTAACGTTGTAACTTCTCATTATCTGGTCGTCCTTCAGCCTTCAGCTGATTAGAAGGATCACAGTGAAAATTGAGAATTTTCACATGACACTCGTAGCACTTCTCCATCACTCTTCTCTCATTCACTCGTTTATGCTTCTTTGCAGTAGTTTGTGTTGTCCTGTTTGTTGTTTCTGTGAGCTGAGTCTTATTTTTGCCATCGACTGTTTGCTCTGAGCCCGGGCTGGTCGCAGCAGATGGCAGCCCCACCCTGAGCCTTTTTCTGCTGGAAGTTTCTTCCTATTAAAAGGCAAATTTTTCTCTCTCTGATTGCCAAGTGCTGTTTATATCGGATCGTTTGACTATTTTGTGCTGTAGGCTTTCAACCTACAGTACAAAGGACTTTGAGATGACTAATGTTGTGTGATTGGAGGCCATATAGATAAGAATACAGTGAGCTTAAGTGAATGTGGTATTCATAGCTACGCTACACCAAGTTTTGTACTCACCGCAATACCCCGGAGTACCGCAGACTGTCTTCATGGTCACCTGGTCATCTACGATTTTTGAAAGACCAAAGTCAGCTGTAAAAGAAGAGAATATTTTCTTTCATTCAGACTGAAGCGAGATAAAAACCTTGTAATGCATTTGTTTTGTTCAGTTTCCTGTTTCTATATTAAGAGAAATGAGGGGGTGAAGCAGTGGAGGTGGAGGAAAATGTGTTTTTCTGCAGGCAAGTCTCTGAACTAAAGGAAGGTGTTGGTGGAGAAGAGTTTCACTCGAAAGGAACGGAGGCTTCCATCTGTATCTGTTAGCCGAGGGCTCGCTGGCCATCTGGACGCAGGAGCTCCTCCAAAAATGAACCAAATTCTGAGCCAACAATATGTTTCTGTGAGTTTTTACCTCTCGGACTAAACGAGCTCGAAATATGATGCAGTCACAAGTTTAATGCCTCAAATGCAGCCAAAGACACTGAAGGTTGAGCTGTATGCAAAACCTCAGTTTAAGACTGATGCTAAATCTGTATGCAAATGTTTGGGCTCTCACAGCAAACTCCAGTGTTCATGCATATTTTCAGGGCCACAAGACGACCACGGTTTGTGGTTATTTTAAGAATGCTGATTTTTATTTTACATACAGTATAAGCACAATAGGAGCTGACATAATTGAGGTGATAGGAGCAGATTTGAAAACAGTCTTTAGGGCAGTTACTGACATGTTATTTGCAAATGCAGACGGTGTTTAAAATTGAAGTAAACAAAGTAATAATTTCCTGTTGTTATGAGCCAGGAAACGAGTTTTGTTTTACTTTCATGTGTTTTAGATCATCGATGTCTCATCACAGTCATTCTCAGCATTTCCAAACTGCACTGTTTCACCACTGATGATAACAGACAGCGTGGTCGATAATAACAGAAAAATATTTTCCACAACTTGTGTTGGAACATGATAAACTTGTCATTTCATGCTGTTGTATTCAGATTTGGAGGGTATGTAGAGAGTTTGTTACCTATCTTCAGCGGAGCATCCAGAGACAGGTCGGCGTACAGCAGGTTCTCTGGTTTAAGGTCACGATGCACAACACCGTTCTCATGTAAATACTAAAGCACAGAGAAGAAAAGCATGAAAAACGTGGGAAAGATGATCGAATTGTTGCCTCATCAAGCGGAAACTTCCTGGACTGAAAAATGAAGCCAGAGCTTAAGTGCATTTACTCTAATGGCCACTTGAAGCTTGAGGCTGGTCCAAAAGCGAGTCAGTCCCCATAGACTCCCAATTTAAAATCCCCAACTTTGCAGCAAAAATAAACACGTTTCTAGCCTTAGAACTGGAATAGAGCCCAATATCAAAACTTTATCAAGGCGTAGTTTGCATCACAGGGCCATGGCCTCATCTCTTGACTATTCTTGTGGTGATGGTGCCTTTTACAGCATTTTAGTGCAAGTATCTGGTAAATAACAAAACGGTGTACTGTTGATTATTCTAAAGGACCAGGTTTTTTTTGTATGTTACTTACAAATAAAGACAAGCAATCTAGCTGAAAGGGTGTTTTTCTTGTTTCCACAGACGCGCTCTTGTTTTTCTTTCCACAGTGACACACAGTGCTTGTTCATAGGGCGATCTTTGATTGTTGGGATTACCTCTGTATCATTATAGGGTCTTTACCCTGCAATATAAAGCATCTCAGGGTAAATGTTATTGTGATTTGGCACTATATAAATGAAGTTAAATAGATTATAACAGCTAGATGTGCTTTGTTGCTTGGTTTGGAGACAGTGGCACTTTAAAAAGACAGGAAACTGAGCTGGAGGTGGCTACGGTGAAGATTTTCCAAAGAGCTGGATGGACAGCATTAGGAATGAGTACATCAGAGGAACAGCTCAGGTTGAGCAGCAAAGATGTGCGAGGGAGGGATGGTTTATATATTGGACAAAGGATGTTGAAGATTGAGCTGCCAAACAGGAGGAAAAGAGCCACAGAGAAGGTTCACGTTACGGCTTGATGTTGAATCACAAAATCAGTTGCTGACATTGTGAGGAAGTCAAAGAGCCTCCTTCATGCTGGTGAAGGTGTGGGGTTGTAATTCAGAACAGGCAGACGGGCTCTGTGTCGTTTTCCACTTCTGCTTTTAAATATGGATTTCTTTTTATATTTTGTTTCTAACTTCAAACACAACCTTGTAGGCTCTTTACTCAGATGCTGAGAATCTGCTGTTAAAGCTGTTGCTGTGTTCAGGGGCTGCGGGATGTTTCTGTGCTACAGATTAATGCCACTCACATCACATACAACAAATACAACAGTACTGTAATCCTG
>NW_005187462.1:1737878-1742326 GCF_000239375.1 Pundamilia nyererei
CCTTGACAGGCAGACACGCCTCTCAGCCTGAGTGTGTTTTGCATTATGCTTACAGAAAGAACCGCAGCTGCAACAAAAAGCTTCAGACGATCATCAAAAGATTGGGATGTCTCATGCTGGCAATAATGACATGTTATTATGATTCACTCGCTTCTTTAATCAGCTCATTCTGTGTGTCTGTGTTCAGTACAGTGTTGTATAAGCATGTCAGTGAATGCTTCTTGGTTTTGTATTAAGCATAGCACGCTGACCTTTAAATATGATTTCTTTGCCACTTCAACGTTTGATCAAATCTGTTGAGAAACAGGAAGATTGTGATTCATCAGTTGGAGGAGGGCTCACGCCTACACGAGGAAAAAAATCCTCTTCTGAATGGCAAGATAGCAGACTCCTGTTAGAGCCGTATAATGTTTCTGTGCTAATGAAATGTCACATCTAGTTCTTTCAGATAAATATCAGCTTAATACGTTTCTAGTCAGCCTGTGACCAAAAAAACGGTAAATTAGCTCCATCAGATGAGGATAAAAGCCCAACACCTTTGACAGTGTTGATTTAATTTTACATACATTGCCTCTACGGATTTGACGACCTGCTCTCCATGAAACCTTTCAGATCTATAAACAGACTGTTTAAAGCTGAGGTTTGGTGTGAGGCTGCAGAGACTGAGCAGAGCTGGTGGAGGCGAGCAGTAATCTAATGAGCAGAGGGGTGGATGGAGGTAAATGATCCACAGACAGCAGAGACGCTGCAGCTGATTGATCAGAAGCAGAAAACCCAGACAGAGCTCAGGTTCCCAGACCTTCTTCCATTTTAAGCCTTAAAATAACAGCAATTACTGCGTGTCAAAAGAAGCTAAACGTGGAAACTACTGCAACTGAATTAACGACTACATCAAAAGAAGCACCTGCAACCAAACATGGCAATTGATGCGACACTTGTAACTAAACATAGCAACCACATCAAACAAACAAACTAGTGGAATGACAGAAGCTGGAAATAAATATGGCAACTACTGCAAAATAATGCAGCCAAACAACCACGCGTCAGCGGAGGAAACTGCAACTAAACATAGCAACTGCTGCAACCACACCAAGCAGTTACGAAGTATAAAGTATAGCAACACCAGCCAAATAGATCAAATTGAGCCTCAATGCCAGCTGTCAGCAGCTACTCTAAATAAACCTGCGACTACTGAAAATGTGATTAAGCATCACTACTGTGCAACTAAACCAATTACTGTAGTATCAGCAGCACCTGCAGCACGGAAGCTACTGCAACCAAACAACAACCACTAAACCAGCTACTGCAGTGGCAGCAAGACCTACAGCTATACAAGGAATCCACTCCAACTAAGCCAACCAATTTAAGCAACACATGTAACCAAACACAGGTCAAAAAATAAGCCTCTCCTGCAAGTACATCAACTACTGTAACAAAGGCAGCACCAGGGATTAAACATGGGAAGTACAGCAACTAAACCAAACAGCAGCTAAAGCTTTGGTTTTAAATTCATAACAGCAGCATTTGGGCCTGTAAAGGTTATTTATAGGCAAAGAGTCTGTTTTTGTAATTCCTCTCAGGATTTCTGTAGTTCCTCTCATTGCTCGTAGCCTGTAGAGGCCTTTGTTTCCACAATAATTCAATTTTTTATTACAATTTAATAAAACGTTGTCAAAGTCAAACCAGACACTGAATACAGCATCTTACCGCCACAGCCTCCAGAATCTGCTTGATGACATGAGCGGCATCTCTCTCACTGTAGTAACCACGTTCCACAATCCTGGAAACAAAAATACAGTCAAAGATAAAATGACATGAAAATCAAGAGCAGCATCTCTTTATCTGTTCTCTGATTGATTACACTTTACTAATGCACGTGTTTGTCTGGTTCGGTTTTCCAAGAGAGATGTTGGAACAAGCTGTTAGTACTTTCATTCTCTTTGACTTTTGCATCTCAGTTTAGAAGTCTCAGGACAAAATGAGCAAACCGCTGTAGCTGTTGCAGTTGTAGCCTGTAAAAATGGCAACTTATACAGTCAAAACAACCACATCACATTACACCAACAACGCCACCGAAACACAGCAACACCTGCTTCAACTAAACATGTTAATTTATGTAAATGACCAATCGCTGACACGGAAACTTCAGTAACACCTCCAGTAAACATGACAAGTTCTTTAATAACAGCATGAGTAACTTAACACAGGGGCCTCTGTGCCCAAACATAGAACTTCAGTTACAGAAACGTCTGTAACCGGACACAGCAACTCCTAAAACACCCAAAGTACAGCAACATCTAACCATGGCAACCACTGCAACTACAGGAAAACTGCCAAGTTAAGTGATTGGTTCATTAGCAGGAATTGTGCTCTTAACTATAGCAACCAAACATCACAACTTTTGCAGCAAAACCAGCCTCTGCCACTACAGCCACACTGCCAACCCTGAACAAAACCATATACCAAAAATAGACGATTGCAACTTTCGCTACTCCACCAATCACAACAGCTGCTGCAGCAAATCTAAACACACCAACCCAACATCTGTAACTAAACATAACAACAAAATGGATCGAGCCAAACTCCACTATTCACCATCTCGATCAACACCTGCAACTGGCCAACCAACACAACTGATGCAGCATGTGCAACCACTGATGATACAGCAATGCATATACCTACACACACCACTGAAACTAATGTAACAAATGCAGCACAGCAACTACTGCCATTACAACTGCACAACAGCTACTGTAACTGAACTGCAGACTACAGCCCAACTTGTAATCAAAGATTTCTCAAACTAAGCCAACCAGTGATACTTTCAATTAAACACAAAAACTACAGCAATGTCAGTAGGACAGCTAAAGCAGCTAATGTGAGTGTGTACGTACCGGTCAAAGAGCTCTCCTCCAGTCACCAACTCCAGCACCAGAGCAATGTCTGTGTCTGTCTCAAAGATCTCCTTCAGCTGGATCTGAGCCACAGGAAAGCACAAGAAGCCAGAAATATATTAAAAATGCATGAGCGAATACTGAGAGTCATATATGTAAATAACAATGTCCATATAAAAATAGAACTTCAGTGGGACTGTTGTTATTTGCTCAAATTACTGGTAATTGAATAATTCACTGTAAGAGTGCAAAAATGTCCAGTTTTGTCAAAGCAATTGGTGTTCCTCAGTGACACATGAAGATGTCGTATAGAATAGCATCCTGGGTTTGGTTGTGTCATTCCCAACTCTAATGTGAACGATATAAGCACAATCTTTTCCTAAACCATTTCAGGATTTTAAGTGTCTGAACCTACTAATTATCTATCAGCGTAAAACCTAAACCTAACCTAACTAAGCACTTTATAGAACCTAATCTTAACCAAGTTGTTCCTATTCGTCCATCCACCCATCCAATAATCCATTTCAGGGTGGATTAGATGTTAATTAATACAACTTAATCCCAGCCTAGGCCTGTTTCAAGGATCTTTCAGAGCCTAAACCCAGCCTTTAAAACCTAAGTAGCTTTTAGTGCCAAAGCCTAACCACCAGGTAAACAACAGGCACTAACTGAAACTGCACTAATAGTGAAGGCAAAACCAACTGATTCTGCCTCTGGTACATAAACACTCAATATCACTTAAAACATGCTTGAGAAGAGCAAACACTTTGAAGTATTTTTGAACTTTAAAAGCAGGAACATAGTAACAAGATTTTTTTTCATGTTTCCAGTCATCATTGTCCCAGATTCAACAAATAAAGAAACAAACATGAAACAGACAATAGACAGTTCAATACTTAAAGTACAATAAAAAAGCCCACACATCACGTACTTTGATGTGGTGCAGTTCATCGACCTGCTTTTAAAATAGTACTAAGAAAAGAAAAACAGAACTGATGCGTCAGTCTTGTCTTAAATAAAATATTAGAATACATGCTATAGCTTGCATACTTGGTAGATGAACTCTGGGCCGTGCTCAGACTGAAATAAAGTTGAATCTAAATTCTTACAAGCTCATAAACAAGTGTTTTAGCTCACATTAAAGGGTCGTGTTTAAAATCAGTGATACAAAGAAAAGAGAGATTTATGGGGAAAATTTTAGAGTCGACTGAATATAAGAGAGATTATTCAGTCACACCAGACCAGGTGAATGTGAACATGAACAATAAAAATGAACTGATTTATTCTGCATATTATAAAGTAAGCTGTTAATTCATGTCCTGGCAGAACCCGAAGTGTCTGTTTTGGTGTTTTCTTCCATATTTTCATATTTTGCACTTATTTCAACTATTTGTGACTCACATGAATGGACCAAGAATAATTCCTCAAAGCTGTCCGCTGGACATTCTGGACTTTGTTTACACTAATTCGATTAGATGTGTGGTCATCTAATCGAATCACTTCATCACTTCATCACTAAATCACTTTAAGCATATTTGCACTGCACAAGACACA
>NW_005187462.1:1742633-1752145 GCF_000239375.1 Pundamilia nyererei
ATTTGAAAGTTCACAACTCTACAACGCTTTTATCCAACGACATTAAAAGCTGGAGGAAAGTTTTGATTAAGTAATACATATAAATATTCTACGAGTGACCTGACTTGAACTAGACCGCTCACAGTCTGGGAGCTTATTGGCTGTCATCTGATAGATCATTTGGGGTCTAGTGGATCTCTGGGCTAAGACTTCCATTTCCACCCATCAAATAATTCTTTACAAATGCAGATCCACGTTTAAGTTTCTGATGGTTTTGAAAATGCATTTCAGAAAAACGTTTACCTGTTTGCAGCCAAATGGAACCAAGGCTGGGTCCAAGGACAACCCAATTCCCACAGACTCCCTTAAACAAGCATCGTTACAGCTCGGCACAAAACCTATTTTAGGCACTCAACCCTCTTTTCCATTCAGTTTAGTTTCATTTAGATAGTGCCAAACCACTCAAAGTGCTCTATAATGGAGGGTAAAGACCCTACAGTTATAGAGAGAAAACCCCAATAACATATATCGCATATACTTACAATGTTTGGGTGAGAAAGACGCAGCAGAACGCCGATTTCGGTGCGAACAATTTTCTTGTCAATCTGCAACAGAAGAAACATGATCAGAATGGACGGATTTACCCTTATAAGTCAAAACATAACAAATATCTTCTGCTGAACAGTGTTACCCTACAGATTTTTGAAGGTTAAAGTCTCCATCATGCTGGTTCACTGACCGTTTTCTTGAGGACTTTGACAGCGTAGGGCTTCTGGGTCTGTTTCTCCTCACAGCGATACACAATAGAAGTCGCTCCTCTGGAAGGAAACACAAAACAGTTAAACCTGAACACTGCAAAGACCTGTGTGTACAACATGGAAACCAGTCTGAGCTACTGAAAAGGAGGAACTGAGAATTCTTTAATTGGAGCCAAACAGGCACTTGAACTAAGTACTAAAATTTAGTTTCATTTTCAGGAAACACTGATAATTATTCTACTGTATGAATGACACAACATTTAGACTTTTTACTGGTTCCTGCTGGTACTTAAATGTTGGTGCAGTGAAAAAAACCCCCAAGAAACTAGTGTTTGTTCCACTGAAGGGCATTCAGACATGTTCCACTAGACCGAGGTAGGCAACTCCAGGCCTCAAGGGCCGGTGTCCTGCAGGTTTTAGATCTCACCCTGGGTCAACACACCTGAATCACATGATGAGTTCATTAACAGGCCTCTGGAAAAGTTCAAGACATGCTGAGGAAGTAATTTAGCCATTTGAATCAGCTGTGTTGGATCAAGGATACATCTAAAACCTGCAGGACACCGGCCCTCGAGGCCAGGAGTTGGACACCCCTGCACTAGACTATATGACGGAAAATTAGGGCCACATTAAGAAAACAAAATGAATGTCCATTTTTATATTAAAGTCAAAATTTCAAGATTAATTTGAAATTTGAAATGCGGAGATTACAGTTGTCATGTAAAGCCAAACATCTGCCATGGCTCCTGTTCCCTCTACAAAAGGCCTCGTGTGGATGAGTTAGGGAAACAAATTGATCGTTGTGTCTTGTTATACCGCATACATCCTCTTTATTGCACGAGGGCGTAACCATCAATATTCTCACAGCTGTCCACTGCCAGCCATTTCAACTCTTCCAGGTTTGTGTGGGGTTTTCTTTCTTTTCAACCCCCACCACACTGTTCTTGTGCTAAAAGAGAAATGATTTCCTTAACGAAACCAGTTTTGAAGTACAATTTCACGACCTCATCTACACGAGGCTTTTTATAGAACTACAGCAGCTGTGGCAGCTCCACATTTTACACATCTCACACATTTCTCTCAAAATAGTATTTTTTTAAACCAATTAACACAGAGGCCTCGAATCTGTAGGTACTTTTGGTCCTACAAGAGGAAGTCCTTGTGTTTGAAACATGCACAACGGGTTCATCCATCCAATAATACCCCAGCAGATTCTGCAATAGAATCTGGCAGTATGAAACTCAACTTATCTGTTACTCAAATTAAAAAGGTTTAGATAAGGTTTAACAGCTGGTGGACGTATACAAAAAAAATCAAGTTGAGTTTTTATTTGAGATGTTTTATTCCCATCTTTTCTGTTGTGAGTGTGCTTTTTTCTTTTCACACCTGCCTGTCAAAGTTAGACTTAAGTTAGATTATAGCTGGAACAGAGTTGGGTTTCAGTTAGGATTAGAGTAAGATTACTTAAGGGTAAGTCCAATTAAGACATGGGATCACAACCACAACTCTGTGTGTGTGTGTTTAGGGATCTGGTATTCTGCCGGGACAGATGGAGGAAACAGATCCATCTGAGAAGCATCCACAGACTCTCTCTCTCTCTCTCTCTCTCTCTCTCTCTCACACACACACACACACACAGTCCTGGCTGGTCTCCATGGCAACAGGACACCTGGTAATAGAACTGGTGGCGGCATGCTCACACGTTTGATTTCACTGCTGACATCATTTTCATCATTTTCTGCAGATCTGCTGTCAGTGTTGTGGGTGTTGGTGTTTGCTGAGATAACAACAAACACAGTGTGTAAATACACACAGTCCACCGCACGCTGTAAACATTCAAACAACGAACAAACTGCCCGAGCTCCAAACAGTCTGCAGGTCTCTTTCACGACTCATCTTTGTTGTCTTTTAGCTCAAATTCCATGTTTGCTCTGACTTTTTATGGTTTTTAAACATGAGCCACACAGACTGGCAGACACTGAAGCGTCAGAGCATCTGGAGCAAAAGCACAGCAGTATAAATGTACAGGATTAAAACTGCTGCAGTCAAAGTAGAGACGTGTAAGCTAAATGTACTTTAAGCAACCGAAGTACTTATTGATCAATGCAACACATTTGAATGTATTTATTTCTATGTTGTCATTTTTTTATGTTTCAAAATATCCACATCAATACTGACTTGAAAACCTGGAAGATATTAATATGATTTATTAATAAAAATCTGTAAAGTGTTCAAATATATTAATAAAATATTTGACAAACTGTATTGTAAATTGTTCAAAAAAACTTGTATCGGCAAATGGAAATAATTCCCGTATCATCAAAAAGTAAGTATGAAATTGGATAGATAGATAGAGCTAAGAGCTAAATAACCAAATCAAATACCAGTCTTAAAAATGCAAAACCTCTTTGATAAAAAATATACCTCATTTTAAAAATCATTACAAATATGTATAGATACATACACCAGATAGATAGATTATACGCGTGCACCAAGCGCGTGATGCAGCTGTGTTTTACTGTTATCAATATTTTTTAACAGCCTTCACTTAAATCTACTTAAAGTGGCGCAGTCTGAAATCTTATATTGGTTACACAACGTGAATGTGCAGACAACAAGATGCTGCGCATAAAACACATTTTCACTCTGTGATTACACAAGAAGACAAAGATTGCTGACAACATTTTGACACCAAAGCTCAAGCTTCGTTTTCTTGCTTCGGTGTTTCCCGTTAAATTCCAACAGGAACCAGTATTTAACCGGTACCTCATTCAAATGAGTAACCCTGTAATCCACGGGATGGATTATAAAGTGTGGCCAAAGTTAATCCTGAAGGATCACATGGACCCCCTCATGCAGGCAACTTTGGCCCAATGAAGTGTCCATATGAACTCATCGGTTTTCCCCTGCCCCCCCATAATGTGGTCCAGACCTGCCCAGCTCCGAGCTCAGGGTGTAGAATTCCTCCACAGTCCCGTCCCGCCTTGATCCGTCCACCCAGAACTCCACCGGCTCCGAACCAGGCCGGGACGTCGGCATGATGATAGCAGACCTCCCCCAAACCAGCACCAAGAAGACCGGGACCGAGTCAAAGATCACACCAGTTCCGGGACCGGTTCAGACCGGGCCAGATGTGACCCGATCAGAACCAGGAACAGAGTAATCCCGATCAGATCTCAGATTTAAATCCAGCTCGGTAAAACCCAGATTAGAGTCACGGAGGGGGGATGATTCATGATCCTGATGGGCTTTAATCCAGACCAGCAGGGGGAGGAGGAGGAGGGGGATCCGCCTGCTCCTTCAAACTCTCAATCAGGACCGTTTATCTGTGAGGAAAGGGCAAAAACTAAAAGAAGAAAACAAATACACCGAACCCCCGGTGATGAGCACGGCTCTTTAATCCAGACTGAAGCTGGAGCCGGGATCCAGACGCTCCAGGTCCAGATGTGTCGCAGCTTCCATCGGGCCCTAAAAACCTCTCAGACGTCGGATCAGCTCAGTCCATCACCATCCTCCCGGGTTTAGGCTTAGTACCTCCGTGTTTTCACTGGCAGAAACGGACCGTCCGTCTCTCCGGAGCGCAGCAGCCTCCCTCCGGAGATGCAGCCCACAGAGCCACCACAGCAACACCGAAGAGCGGGTACGTGTCGGGAAACAGACTGCGAACACCGGGGTGAGTAGGTGGAGGGTGTCAGCGTTCGATGCTCAGGGGTCTGATTCCCGGGTAGGGCTGCTCCAGATGTCTGATGGATCTGCGGAGGGAGAGAGATGCTGCTGTAATCTCACAGCCCCGCCCCACCGCCACCCCGCAGACCAATCACAGCCCCGCGGGGGAGCCGAGTCGCACTCCTATTGGACCACCATCCTCTCAGTCACCGAAGTTCTGTCAGCAGCCTAAATACAGAAATAACCTAAATACATAAATGTACATTAGCGTGACATGTGGAGACTTTGATTCTGCGCGAATCAAACCACTCTTTCACACGTGCCCAGCGCCGCAGAAGCACAGCGCTGAAACACTGAGGCGCTTCCTTCTTTGCATCTCATCAGTTTCTGGTCAGGTTTTAACGAACAAACAGGAGACGCACTCCACAGCTTTATTTGCAGTTTGATATAGTGTTGTGCTAAGGATTATTATTGTTTCTAAGATAACCTCTATATTTCAAAGACATCATACTGTGGTAACCTTGGGGCAACAGCTTCCTAACTTAAACAAGCTGCAGGACTTTTATTTGAGCACTCCAGAGGGTGCAAAAATTAAAGAGACATTAAAAATATTATCAAACTGAATTCCGGGACTCCATAAAGATATTTGTGAACATGAAAGGATGAGTGCACAACACTAAATACATCATTATCTGAAAAGAGAAGCCAGTGAGAAATGCTTTAAACCTGCAGTCCGTCTAATATCCACCAGATGGCGCCTCTCCTGATTGTACAGAAGTCCACAGTAAACTAAAAAAAATTGTTAAACCTTTGGACTGATGAAAGATAAGCATAATTCCCTAACATTTGTTATGTGGAGTTAGTGATTTACTTTTTGCTCTAGCCCACTCTGCTCTGATCTGCTGGTTGTTGTATTTTAATTGCCATCAGCAAAGTTGCAGAGTGCCCTCCAGTGAAAAGAAGTGTGCATTGTCAACATCCATACCACGATTGTCTCTTCTTTACTTTTTAATTTTTTCTATGTGTCCTTATTACGTTGATACCTATACGTCATCAATTACATGAAAATATCGTCTTACCAATATTCCAGTAAAGTAAATAGAATATACAAAAGAAATACCAAACTATTTAAAATACATCAGGTGGTCTTAATTATTTTCAGCCTCGGTCGTTGTGTCCTTGGGCAAGAAGCTTCACCCGTTGACTGGTGGTGGTCGGAGGGGCCGGTGTCGCCAGTGTCCGGCAGCCAGGGCAGCTGTGGCTACAATGTAGCTGCCATCAGCAGTGTGTGAATGGCTGAATCTACACTTTGGGGTCCATACAAATACAGACCGTTTACCCTCTGTGCGCGCGCGCGCGCGCGTGTGTGTGTGTGTGTGTGTGTGTGTGTGTGTGTGTGTGTGTGTTTCTATCATTGTCACATTTGATTAAACAAATAAAAACTACACTGTAAACAGTATAAAAGTTCACATGAACCAGCAAGTTTTTTTTCTGGATTACATTCAGTGACTCAGACAACAGTGTGAGAACAGTGACAACAGCTGGTTTTGTATCCTTGTTGTGTGTCTGCGTGTCTTTATACTCATCAGTGATCAATTTGTGTTATACTGGTTCTTTTTGAGTCCCTTTGTGAGATAGGGTAAGATATAGGTTACATTATTCATCCTAGAACTTGTTACAGCAGCCTATTAAACATAACGTATAACAAATAAGCTTAGATGAAGTATAAATGCTTAAAAATAAAATAAATTACAATCTAAAACACAAAAAAACTTTAGCGTCCATTTTTATATTTGTATAATTTTTAAAGTGTTGGGTTCATGGTGTATTTTGTGGTACAGTGCTGCGTAAACCCCGCGCCTCCTTCTGCGGATTGGTTTGCAATGATTGGTCGGTGAGCGGTAACGTGCGGCCCTACGACTGCGACTCCATCTTTGTTGTGACGTCGACCCTTGCTGGACGTAAACTTCCTTGTTGGGATTGTCAACAGTGTGGCGGTACAGTTTAGCTAACGCTACGTGTATCTGGGACTCTGCTTCCGAACCGCTTCGAAAGTCGTTAAGCTTCCTTTCTTATTTTTTGTTTTGAGAGTTTTCAAATATAAAATGACTTTTTATCGAAGTCTCTCAGCGGTTCTTGTATCGGTATGCTGGGTTCCCTTGTCCGTGGCGGAGGAGGTGAAGAACAGCACCGAAACTCGTAGAACCGCCGCGACGAACTCCAGCAGGGTTAACGCCATAAACGGCACCAGCAAGGGTCCGCTTAATACCTTCAACGTGGACAGCTCGATGATCCAGAGGGCCCTCTACGTCCTCGTTGGCATCACTATAATCGGCGTCCTCTACTTCCTCATCCGAGCCGTGCGGTGAGAACTACAATTTAATTCAAGATCAAAAACCATGCTTCTTACAGTCGCTACGCAGTCACAATTTCGGCCTAAAATGTCCAAAATAATTCGAAATATTTACGGATCAGGTGAAAGCCGAATTGAAGAGCACATTTTCCAGCTTCAAAAAATCACTTTACAGTACTTCAGTAACTTTTGAGAAGCGAAGAAAGTTTAAAAAACTGGATTTATGAATGGAGTCTGCTGATTATAAGGTGCTGCACGTTTATTGTTAGCTTTTTGACATAGATTGCATTCTCGGGGTACACGGTTGTGTATATTACTGTATCTGACAAGTTATTAGAGAAATCCAAAAGTAAGAATAGAGTAACATACATAAAGCCGAATTCCCTCCATAAATCTAACAACTTAAAACTTCCGCTTGTATAAGCTGTTTTTATGTGTTGTAAATGACTATATATAAGTCCTGCATTATGTTTTAGTAACCGTTTTTAGTTCGGCATACACTCCAAACTCCTATCACTTCTCTCAGTGTAACCGTTTCTGATAACAGTAGGTGGAACTTGGCCTCTCGTTTCATCCGACGTAGTCTTTGGTGAGAAGTACGTTTTTAATTTGAAGTCAGCGAACCTGCTCCTTACAGACGGAGACTATGCAGTCAGAATCGAGGGCCAACTGTCACAATAATTACAAATATTTACAGAAGCCAAACGGAAGTCACGTGAGACACAATGTGTCCTCAACTTGAGAAGCGGAGAAACTTTAAAACTGTGAATAGTGCGGCTTAATGTTTGTCCACATATGAGGATTGGCAATTTCTAAACTTACACTAGAGCAAGCCTTTTAGTGGCCACTCTTCAGTCCCGCCATTAGTTTGTCAGTGAGTCAGAGCCAGTTGGACACATTGTGTAACCTCAGTCTGAACTTCATCAACCTGAAGGTTTAGTGACAGGCTGCTGGCCTTTGGTCTCTCCCATCATTTAAAGCTGTGGTGTTCATATGAAATCACAGGTTTGGTTCCCACCTGAGTGATGTCACACCAAACGTCATTGTAAATTCAGTCGTTTTAAGCTCTGTCTCATATTAGCGATGTGACACACCTGTGCAGAGTGTCAGTCGTGCGTTTGTGTGAAGTTGCTGGACTCACTGTGCGGTTCAGGAGGTAACACTTAACACTAATCCTGGTCTACCAGTGTCTCGATTTGTTTTGGCCATCACTTGTTTAAGTGCCTTTACATTAAGAATGTCATTCTCCTAACATTTCACATTCAGTTCATAAATATCATAATTCACCCGTGTTTTTTTTAAGTGCTGGACATTACAACTACCTGTTTGGAGCACAGTGGCGTCCAGTTAATAGTAAATGTCTGTTTTGTGATGATGTCGTCAGGCTGAAGAAGCCCACCCACAGAAAGAAGTATGGTCTACTGTCCAATGAGGACGATGCTGTGGAGATGGATGCGGTGGACAGCGACGAGGACGACACGCTGTACGAATCTCGCAGCCTCCGCAGGTCAGAGGTTAACAGGCAACAGCAGTAACGCTGAAATAGAACCAGAACCTGATTTTAAGGCTAATACCAGTAAAAGTTTATTTTTATTTTTTATCTGATGTTCATCAGCAAAAGTAAAAAACATAGAATCATGAAAACACAAAGTTGTCAAAAGAATAAATAAATACATTTGATTATTTTGAATAGTTTGATTATTTAAATAATCCAGAGACGCTGACTGGAATTGTTCCAAAGTCTGAACTTTGCTGACTTTGATTTACAGTCAGTCTGATTGGTGTTATCTTTGTCTCTGTTCAGATGAGTCCTGGTCTTTGTCCTCTGACGGATCAGCCCGTATTGATTACAGATTGAGAGAGGGTGGGAGAAGTGACCAACGACTGCTGAGAGAAGTGGAAATAACAAACAAACTGACCAAATAGTCACTGAAGAAAAATGCCAAATCTCAGCTGCTCAAGGAAGATGAGCAGGATAATCCAATTTTTGTTCTTTTAAATGTGGTGTCGGATGAAATGCAGACATGACGGATCAGTGGATCCTCATGAGGCCAAATGTTCCTTTTCTGTTCGTTACTCCTCTTTAATATTATTTCAGAGTGTTTTTCTAAGAGTTTATTTGGTGTGTTTTTCCACTCTGAGCTTTTCTGCTCTGACTACATGCTTTATACTACTGCAGACTGATGGCAGGCAGCAGCAATGGTGGTGTGAAATGCTGCAATTGATCAGGATTTGTTGTCCTGACAGACGGTCAGCCTGCCCTGAAACAGTGTTTCACATCGGCTGTGTTGAGACTAAAAGGGTGAATGTGAAGCTTTTGTATAACTCTGATTCCTGATGACATTTTTTCTCTGTGGACAAGATTCACACTTCTTAACAAAACATTAAAATCTCATTTTTGAATATAAAAAAGTCTTATCATCTGTTTTTGTTTTTGAACATGAGTCTTTATTTTTTATCATGTCGTGTCAGGTGACATGATAGGATATATCATCTTTTACAAACTTAATATAAAATTAAAATATCTGTAGTTAAAAAATGTGCTTACAGTATTGGAAAAAATAATTTTGTAAAAGCGCTGCAGAAGTGAAAATACATGAAGTAAAGAATATTTCCAAAGTACATGAAGTTTTAGTAAAATATGTAAAAATGTTAGAAAATTAAATTAGAAACAGGGATGGATGAGGATCTCAAAGCAGCTACTGAGTCTGTGTAACTGCTTGTTTGTTTTTTTAAATAATTTAATCATTACTTAG
>NW_005187462.1:1752763-1755518 GCF_000239375.1 Pundamilia nyererei
TTTCTCTCCCTGTTCTTCCACCTGTTGCTGCTTTGTTACTAAACTCACTGAAAACAGGCTAATTCTGAGGTAATAAAACAGGAAGTGGCGATTTTTCCCACCTCACGGTCTGTCGGGGTCACTGATAGCAGGGTGACTGCTGAACTGCCACTGTAACAAGCTAATGATGAGTGGGCGTGGTGCTGAAGACTGATAAACGTCTCAGCCTATCAGACGGTCCCCAGAGAGACCACAATAACAACAGTACAACTCAACAGGTCCCAGAGGAGCAGAGGGGCGTGTTTCAATTAGAGAAAGCTGAGTATATGTGTGAGTGTTTGTGAGATGCTGGCTTATCCTCGGTTCCCACCTTAGTCTCTCTGTTTTCACACAGTTTATCTGATCAGGTGTCAATAAATCTGCTGAAGACCGTCACTAATTTTAGCTAAATCAACCTGCAGTTATTGTTCACCTGTTAGAAATATGGCTGCACCTCCAGTTTCCAGCAGACACTGTGATAGTGGGAAACATGACATCAGAACAGCCAACTAAATAGACAGATGTAAGATTATTGTTCTGAGCATCAAGGGGCAGTTTCAGAGCCAGATCGAGCTGGATCAAAGGTTTCTAAGAGGGCGGAGCATGGAGCCCAAAAACACTTCATGGATCCAAAGCAGGATCCGGAGGATAAAGGTGACATCATCAGAAGTCCAATACATCAAGTTGTGTTAGCTGAGAGATTAAAAAACCAAGACCCAACTGGCTGACACGCAGTGCTCACTAACTGCTTACTCAAATGTACTCGATTGAAGGATCATCAGCAAGTGTGAACACATGTATAAAACCAGATGTTGACACTTTGCTGGCCTGCAATGCTCAGAGAAACTGCAGAAAACGGATGCATCTCAGACTCAAAACTGTGTCTGAACAAACCACAAGACTTCTGGAATAATGTCCTTTGCAAAGATGAGGCCAAAGTGCAGAGGACCAAGTTTGGTGAAAAGCAAACCAGCACAAACACCTCAATCCACCTGCCAAGTGGGGTGATGGACAGGTCATGATTTGGCTCTTCTTTTGGAGCCACAGTAAGGTTGTCACATTGGCCCAAACTAATGCACCAAGAGTGAAATGAAGCTGAGGCAAACTGAAGTGGACAGAGTGCAGATGATGCAAGAGAGTTTTTAATCATTCTCTGCTGTGACTCCACTTTAAATCTAAATGAGGTGATGGAGGAATCCATCCTTTAGAGCTATGCTGTATCCTCCGGTTGAAGCAGATTAATGAGCCTCAAACCCACCTCGGAGCTTTGAAAGGGGGAGCTGGTTTTCAGTGGACTTTCCTCCACAGCCAGCTGACCTTAACCCCACTGGATATTCAGGAGGAAGCCAAACAGAGAAACAGTGGTGGGAACTGAGGATGAGCCGATATCTCTCTGTCACAGACACACACACACACACACACACACACACACACACACACACACACACACACACACACACACAGCTCTCTAATTGAAACACGCCCCTCTGCTCCTCTGAGTTGTCCTGTTGTTATTGCCATCTCCCTCAGGGCCGTCCGATTGGGTGAGATGTTTATCAGTCATCTCCTCAACTCATCATGGCCTTGTTACAGTGGCACAGTGACAGTCTACTCCGCCCCATCACCCCAACCCCCCTGCTCCCCAACACACAGACGCACACACACACACACAGACACACACACACACACACACACACACACAGACAGACACACACACACACAGACGTACACACCTCCACAGTGAGTTCAGGTGCTTTGCTGTGTTAGAGCACTAATAATGCTGCAGCAAAATTTGACATTGAACTTAATTTAAATAATTTTTTTAAAAGAAAAAAACATCACATGTTACAATATAACAACAAGAATGTTTACTTATGCACTGTTACTTTCAAAACATATTTATTTTCCTTAGAAAGAATGAATCATTTATATTTACACACAATAACAGAATTATGTCAGAACAAAATGACCATGTTAGATATTACGATCCCCTAAAACCTGTTTATCGAGCTATATCCAGAGCACAAACCTCTGCTGTGCAATGATGTGCAAACTTTATAAAGATCAAAGGTTGTAAAATCATGTGAAAACTGAGAGTTAACTTCCAGTTTATGCACAATAGGAAAACCCAAGCTTCATCAGAAAACCCGTCCATCCATTCTCGTCTCCGTTTCGGGGTCGTGGGGGTCTGGAGCCTATCCCAGCTGTCTTAGCCAGTCTGTTGCAGAGCTAACACACACAGACAGACAACCATTCACATTCCACCTACTGGCAATTTAGAATTACCAGTTAGCCTAACCCCACTCACTGCATGTCTTTGGACTGTGGGGGGAAGCCAGAGTGCCCAGTAGTGATGGGATTTCCAGCTCTTTTTAGAGAACTGGCTCTTTTGGCTCCGAACCGGCTCTTCAGGTTGTTTTGTTGCTTTAATTAATTTATTATTAACAATAATATAAAATTATGCACAAAAGGAATTACTAACGTAAAAAGAAGTGGCTTTATTTATATATGTTTATACATAAGTATGTGCGGTGGCACCTAGAGACAAAACACGTACAAACTCCAAAACACATTTCTAGCATGAACTGAACTTCCAAAACAGGATCACCTAAATTACACAATTGAAATCATGAAAGCGTGTGTGTATTGTTTGTGTATTTATACACAAGCATTCATATATAGTCAAATAATAAAATAAAAAAAAGTTCATTTACCTGTTACTACCACACACCAAATC
>NW_005187462.1:1756702-1759000 GCF_000239375.1 Pundamilia nyererei
CACCCTTAAGTCAGACTGAAGTATGCCGAGGACTTCTTGGACAAAGACTATATGAGTATGTGATGATATCAGTTTATTGCAGCTCTTCACTCAACCATCAGGTGCAAATTTAGAAAAAAAGAAATGAAGAATTTATGATAGTCTTGCACGAGTGAATCAGCAGGTTGTCATTAATGAAGAGGAACAGCATCAGTTTCTCTGTATTTTTATTTCTCTGTATTCAGATATGAGCATCACACCTGCGCATCATCACAGATTTCATCAGTGGACAAAAAGACATTTTTATTAACATTAAAATCACCAAAGGTTCCTCATGAAAGAACCTGAATCTGGTTACTGGTTCTTCTGCTTCATGGCAGAACATCACCCTGAATATCAAACATAAAACACACAAACAACAAGGAAAGCACACGTCTAATAACACTGATACATGTGAATATCACATGAACTTTTTTCATTAGTGAATTACTAAATGCAGAATAATTCATATTTATGGATAATTCCATGTGTGCTTTTAAAGCTACCAGCCATCACTCTGTGCTTTTATTTAGCTACACTAACATCTCAATCATGTATTAAATGGCCTTTAAAATCCACATTTCCCTTTCACTCTGTTCACCTCACTGAGGAAGAATATCATCAGTTTAACCCAAAACATTTACAATATGAACAGATGTTCCCAATGCCAGTACGTCTGACCTGTAATCATTTATTCATGAAGATCAATAATTCATCTGTCTGCTGCATGAAGTGTCCTGTATCATTTTTGTGATTTTCTAAAACCAGTCAGAAATAATGCAGAGGCATTGTCTGACGAAAAGCTTGTAAACGACGAAGGTTTCTGTCTTGTTAGTGTTCCCTGTTTACATCTTTGTGTTTGAGGCTGAATCAGCTGACTGACGACAAACAGCAGAACTGGAGCACAGGAGCATCAGTCTGACCCCAGACTGCAGGGGCTTTCACATCTGGAGTGATGAAACAGTCTCAGCTGATCTCTGCTCGACCTGCTCAGCTGTACCTGCTGGTACTGGAGCTGCCTCTGCTCCCCCATCAGCCCATCAGAGTCTCCCTCTGATGAACTCTCGCAGGTGGAGTTAGGTGATGGCGTCCCCTGCAGTCTGTCCTCCTCCAGCCTCACAGCCTGGCTCTGTGGGGCCCCGCTGAGGTCTTGCTCAGTCAGTAGATGGTCCAGAAAGCTGATGTACCTGAGGGCGAGGCGTAGGATCTCGTTCTTGCTGAGCTTCCTGTCTGGGGGGTGGGTGGGTATGAGACGTCGCAGCTCTGCGAATGCACCATTCACGTTCTGCTGGCGCCATCGTTCTCGACTGTTGGTGAAAATCCGACGTACCACTCTGGGACGGGTACCTGAGGGGAGAGCAAAGAAGGGTCAGCTGGAGAACCACATCTAAGGATGTAAGGTTGGGTACAAAGTAGCTGAGTGACCCTCAACACAAGCATGTGCAGTGACAAAAAAACAACTGTTTTGTTCTAGTAGGAAAAATCTAATAAAAGAACCAAATAAATAAAAGAGAACTACAGAAGTGAAGGAAACAGAGACGAACACCTGACAAAGACTGACTCACATTAAACACACAACATGAAGACAAGGATTACAAAATACAGGTGAAGTCAGAAAAGAACGAAGAAGGGAAGTGGAAAAAAACTGAAAGCTGCATGAATTGGAGAGGGAGAAACAGTGAGACAAACAGAGGAAAGACGGGAAGCAAAGAAGAGAGAATCTTCAAAAACACAAGGACAAGGATTCACAACTGAAGCCACTGAACAGTGGAGAGAACACGACACCTTAAACAGAACCACGTGAAGAAGAAACACAATCTCACTCTGTCTGTAAAACATCTTTTTATGCAGCATCATCGTCAAGGTTTTATCTTTAATAGAAAGGAAAACTGCGAAGCTTTTTACAAATTAAAACAGCCCTCTTTCATCTTATACTTGTCTGATTTATTTATAATTTACGGTTGAAAACAGCTGCTAGTATCGATAACCACTTATAACTAATAAGTGGACCTTTTGAATGTGATATTATTTTTCTTAAATGCTGAATTAAGTAAAGCTTAATGCTGCTAAGATGTCTTTTGTCAGCTCTATAGAAGAGCACACTAACATGCGTGTCTCCATATCTGGTGATGCAGTGAACTCACCCTCAGTGAGGTTCCTCTCCCACGGAGCCGCTCTGAGCTTCGGGGCGATGCGTGGATCTGGATCACTGCACACAGACACACAGACACGTTGGTGAGGAGCAGAAAAATCCTCCTTGGTGATGAATTATGGAAACTC
>NW_005187462.1:1759878-1761268 GCF_000239375.1 Pundamilia nyererei
TTGTTGAGTAGCTTTAATGCGCCTCTCAGGTGAGCCGAAATTTTAAGGGGAATTTTTATTTTATTTATACACTCCTCGGAAGTTCTATCTGTTCACATTTCTGCACCAAAATACGTTTACAGCTATTATAGGACGCGTCAGTAAGAGGGAAACGGCACGATTTAATAATATTAAGAAGACTTAATGAAATGCTGGCAAACTGGGATTTTGTTTTAATCTTTGCCGAGCAGGACAACTTAAAAATCAGAGACAAAGGAGGAAAACATGCTAAATGCTCACACTGAGCCATGTTGTCCAAGGTCAGTTACAAACAGGAATATAACATCTTCAATAGCATCAGCCTATACAAGTAAAAATGTAACTGTTTTCATTATTGATTTATTGATCGATCTGTTTCTGTACGTGGCTAGACTGCGCAATGGGAATTATTGGTGGTTGTTAAACTTCTATCAATCGCCTTTTACTTAATTATCTTATAATTTGTATTTATGACTCGTGTGCAGCCGGAAGCGTTGCAGGTGTCGTGTGGTTCCAGCTGAGCAGTTCACTCACGAGCTGTTAGACTCGTCTATCTGATGTTTGACGCCATCAAACGGCCGCTTCGCTTTCCGTTAAACGTCTCTACCTGCGCCCAGGGGTGCCCAACTCCAGGCCTCGAGTTCCGGTGTCCTGCAGGCTTCAGATGTGTCCTTGATCCACTACAGCTGATTTAAATTACCAAATGACCTTCTCAACAGGTCTTGAATTTCTTCAGAGGCCTGGTAATGAACTAATCGTTTGATTCAGGTGTGTTGACCCAGAGTGAGATCTAAAACCTGCAGGACACCGGCACTCGAGGCCTGGAGTTGGACACCCCTGCCTGCGCCGGAGGCTGCGAGGTGTTCAGACAGACAGGTGAGGAGATGTCTGCAGTCAGGGAGGTGACAAAGTTAGGCTGAGCCACAGACACACGGCAGTGAGACTCGTGATTAAAAACCTGCACGAGTTACATCCGTAAATATCCACAAACATTAGTGATTAATGACCATCGTAGATCAAAACGCTTAATGAGGACTATTGCAAACAATGTGCTTTTATTTTTATGGTGTTTATTTTCATTAAAGTTTGTAGAGTTGATGTGGAGGTTAAATAAAATCAGCTGTTTGAATCTTTCTAATCGTCTGTGATGATGCTGACGTGGTTTTTGTTTTGTCCTTTCTTACTTCCATTATAAATCTCAACTTCTTCCTTTATGGAAGAAAGTTTATTTTTATGATGCTTTCTCTGGTTTCAGTTCATATTAATCTGTGTTACTTCTGGTCTGTGATATTTAATTGAGTGAAATAAAACGTATCAAATGCAACTGTGTGAAATAAACAGGAATCCCGTTCATCATAATGATGACATCTAC
>NW_005187462.1:1761950-1816696 GCF_000239375.1 Pundamilia nyererei
ATTTATCCATGTTGTGTTTTGTATTTATTTTGTTCCACTTCCCCTTTTTCCCAATTTGTTCAATATATTTTTGGTTTTCTTTGACAGCTTTTCTGTGTCTGGTCTCATCATTCACACCACCTGGGCTCCATTCTGTGCATCAGTCAGTTACATCCACCCGCTGCATATATAGCTGGGCTGGTGCTTTTTCGTTTTTATGGGCCGATGTTTTGTTGTTTGTTTGTTTTGGGGTCTTTTTTGTAACGGCATAAACAATGAAAGGTGGTGGGTTGGCTAATTGGTCATGATCGACTCTGGGCTGGATAGATTACAGCCGATGAGGTCGACCTTTGAAGTTTCGCATTGAGCTGAAAAGGAACAGTTTGTCCCGGACTTCAGCTGGAATAGAAAAAGACACAAAGCTGCAGTTATTGTGTCTTTGCGCTGCAGCTGCCTCCTCTCCTCTCATCCTCTCCTGTTTCTACTTCAATCATGAAACTGATCAATGATCAGCTGATCGGCTTTTCTCTCGTTTGTTTATCGCTCACTTTGTGCCAGAAAGAGGAAACCAGCCGATGTCACGTTAAACAACAGCAGCACGTTTAAGCTGATCAGCTGTTGTTGGAATTTATTTAATATTAATTTCTAGTATCAGCTGATGTTTGCTGGAGCCACAGCTGCTCACAAATGTTTTGTCTCACTCTCATTTCTTCTTGTTGCGTGTTTAAGCTCTACTTGGAACCTTGTTAAGATCCAACCATGCAAAATCTGATCTATTTATTAATGTTTTTGTTGCCATTTTTCAAGTGGTCTTTAATGTTTGATCAGGACTGAATCAAATTTGATGTGTAACAGCGCCATGTTGTGGCCAAAGAGAGTAGAAAAGAACTACCATTGATGATCAGGTGAAACAGAAGTTAAAGACACTAAAAATGAATTAAGCATTTCTTTTATTACCACGATGGTCAAAGGGGAAGAAGAGTGAGCTATCAGCTGGGCAGTGGTGGATAAAATTTGGCCAGTTTTAACCCAAAGCCCACAACACAAACTCACATACCTGTAAGAATGACACAAACAAACCTAAACAACTGTGCAAAACGGCACCAATAAAAAGGTCAAAAAAAAAAATTTGACACAAACCTGTAAATAAATAAAATCTGTAAAATATATACATCTTTTAGGCTTTTCCAGAAAGTTAAAAAATAAAAGAAGCGTTGGCTTAAAATAGGCTGGTTGCCAATAAGTGTTATGAAACTGAGTTCAGATTCACTCTGCAGAGGCGACAGATGTGTCACAGTCCAAACACAGTGTGAGTCCGAAGAAGCTTTTCTCTGAGTGAACTGCTGCGTCTGAGGTTGTAAGTGAGTAATTATATATCAGAAATAATAATATATTTAAAAACAGCAACAACAACAAAACCCACTAGTATGTATTGTAAGTGTCACCTGGCAGTTGCTGCCAGGTGATTGGCAGAGTGGGTGCGTGGGGTGAGGTCGGCGCTCTTCTGTGGAAAAACCCAGAGGCGATTAACGCTCTCTGGTGCGAGTGGGTGTACTGTTCGGTGAGAGACTTTTGCCATTTCGTTTGGATCACTTATTATTGTAGGTGCCGATTTTTAATGCGTGTTGTTGGACTTTTTTAGTGTGACCACGAGTTTTAATGGAGGAATTGATCGACCGCGCGCAGGGAAACCGATCGTTGGTATATTTGTTCAAGGTCAAGGTCAAGGTAACTTTATTTATACCCAAAGGCAAGGTAAATTTGCTTTACAGAAAAATGACAGCATTTGGCATCCCTTTAAAAACACACATACCTAGTAAATATATAAAGCTCACTGTGGCACATATGTAGTAGTTTTGATATTTCGAATCAAAAACAGTTCTTATTTAATTCAGTGACAGCAACGGGGACAAAGCTATTTTTATAACACTTTGTCCTACATCTCGGAAATAGAAACCTCCGTCCTGAGGGAAGAAGCTGAAATTCACCCCTTAGAGGATGGGAGCCATTTTTAAGGATTGATAAAGCCATCCTCTGTACCTGCTCAGAGTACAGGGAGGCTAAACAAGACTGTGGCTATCAGACGACTGGACCATCTCACTATCTGATTTAGAGAGCTTTTCTCTGTGACAGAGGTCTGACCGAACCATGCCACCAAACAAAAGGATAAAACAGACTCAATAAAAGAACGAGAAAACAAAGTTAAAATTTTTTGGTCAATGTGGAAGTGAACAAGTTTCCTAAGACAATAAAGGTGCTGGTGACCCTTTTTACAAACTGATTTGCAATTTTGATCAAAGTTCAGTTTTTCATTTATTATGGTCCCAAGATATTTATATGATTGTACTTGCTCTATTTTCTGACCTTTAATTAAAGTGACTCCGTGCCCATTTTGTTGTTTCCTAAAATCAATCACCATATCTATCTGTTTGTTTTAGTTCTGTGATTTTTGAATGGTTTAATAAAACGGATATTTTATTTGGTAACATTTTAAACCATAATGTTGTTTTTCAGCTGTTGTTGTGCTGCTTCTGTCCTTTTGTCGTTCTTTTCATCCATCCATCCATCCGCTTCCGCTTATCCTTTTCAGGGTCGCGGGGGGCGCTGGAGCCTATCCCAGCTGTCATAGAGGGCGAGAGGCGGGGTCCACCCTGGACAGGTCGCCAGTCTGTCGCAGGGCCAACACACAGGGACAGACAACCATTCACACTCACATTCATTCACACATTCACACCTAGTGGCAATTTGGATTATCCAATTAACCTATCCTCACAAGCTGCATGTCTTTGGACGGTGGGAGGATTGATTTGTAATTTTGTTTTGGTCCGTGCAGCCTTAAAGGCGGTTAATGCTTGAGAGTGAGCTGTGTGAGGACTAACCCTCTCTTTTTGTTTGTGCCACTTCCTTTAACATCAACACATAGCGCTGATTCCCAGCTGTGCTGAGACCTGGATTGTTTGCAGTCTCGTGCGGCGGGGATATCAGCAGGATGTGTTGTAAGTGCCGTCTGGAAATAACTGGGAAAACTATGTTTAATTAATTATCAATTATTTCTTTGCCCCTTTTATCCGGTACCTTTGTCCTCGGTTACAGTATTTTTCCCTCATGCGCGGTATTTGCGCAGAGGTGGAGCCGCGCATGGACTCAGACTGACTGGACGCAACATTGAGCAGTTGCACCCTCTTGTGGCTGAAGTTGGTATTACACGAAAGTGCCCTTCCAACGCAATGAATTCGCTTCAAATCTCAAAAAGCCAAATCTGATGAGCTGCAATCTCACTCACACTGAGCACCTTTAAACATATGTTGGTATAATATGACATGCCAGCATGGTTTTGCACTCTTACACCTCTGAGTTAAATTTATTTTCTAATTAGTCATTTTATTTGACTTTTTTTAGTTTCAGTTAATTTCTAGAGTGGATTTTATTTGAAACTGTTTAGTTTTACTTCAGTTTTTATTAGTTTCAGTCTCTGTGGTCATTACTGTAAGGAGGGCATATATCAGAGGCAAAATAAGGAAAACCAGTGCAGGTGTTATACTATGCTACAATATTCAAAATACTTTATTTTAGTTACTTTTAGTAGTAGTTGTTTTGTAGTTGTTGGGTCATTGGATGGTTCAGCACAAAGACAGTTACATCTGCAAACTCAGAGACGAGTATTGGAAGCGATTTGTGACAGAAGGACAGCAGCAAGAGTGAAGGGGAAGTCATTTAGTAATGAAACAGGAAACGGCTTACCTCAATTATATGGATAAGATCAAGACAGACAACTGGTGCTTAAGCAGATTTCTTTACTGAAACGAACACATGACTTTTTACAAAATGTTTCAATGATAATCTGGAAGTATTTTCATATTTTCCTTCAAGAGGAGACGACGAGAGTGGACCGGTCTCTCCTGTGTCGACAGGTAACATCTTAAAATGACATTTACACAGAACAGCTTTTACAAAACAACAACAAAATAGAATTGAAAGAAATTCCCGTCCCCACTCGCTCTCGTAAAACTCTTTTGATAGTTTCTGAATAAAGTAAATTCATTCTGCACCGGCCTGATGGAGACGGACTCTGTGACGCCCGAGGCTCGGCCAGGAGGAGGAGGGGAGCACACAATCCATAAGACATCTTATAAATGTACAATTAACATTCTTAAACATTAACAAATTTAGCACACAGCTGTTCAAATGTCCTCGCAAATTTAAATAAAAGTGCAAAGCACAGTTTTCAGTAGGAGAGAGAGGAAAAAAAAGCGCATTAAAAATCCAAACGGACTCTTTAAAATTCATCTCTATAGTGTAGAAAAAATAGAACATACATCGGCAACCTCGACGGCTGCAGGGTCACTGCAGACTCTTATTAACGCAGAGGCTGCTTTCTCAAAGCACCTTTAATAAATAGGCAGGTAAAAAGATGAAAAAGCGAATTTCAGTTCTGCTAAATGTGAAGGAATGCAGTTAATGACAAGGAGGCAATTTCAGTGAGTTAGATGGCACCGCTCCCAAAGACACATTTCAGTTTCTGTATCCTGCAGCCGGGAATGCTGGGAAAAGTTACAGGGAGATTCTTTCAAACAGCATCAAAGTAAAATCCTCTGAAATATTACACATATTAGTCTTTTCCACATACAAACTTTACGTGGTCGTGTTGCTCAAGTATATTTATTGACAAATTTAAGCATTGAATTTATTTTCTTGCCACCTGTACTGGGACGTCCTCTCGCCCTTATTATAAGAAGCTCAGCTGCTACGGTTCATCTTGTTTTCCCTTCCTGACGCCTTCACAGGTCCTTGTTGTACCAAATATCAGTGCGCTGCTCCTCCACAGAGGATGTCACCCTGCTGACAGACTCCAGCTTTGCTGTTGGACTGCAGCTGCAAGCTGAAGGGACACCAGAACCAGTAGGTGTACTGGTTCATGTGCCACTACATCAAGCTGACTGAGGATGTTAGAGCTGAACGAGGACTACCAGCTGCAGTCCAATGAAACCAAAGTCCACCCACAGGAAGAGGCTCTTTGGAGAATCAACAGACTTCACTGATGTGTTATTTATTTGTCCCCAAGTACTTGTAGTGGAAAAGATTTAGTTTACTGCTGTTACTGAACTCGAAACGCCATAAAAATGCTCACTGTGTCTAAAACCCGTCAGATTAGGAGTCGTCTGATCAGAGTAGAAATACAGCTTATTGACAGATTTAAGGCAAAGTTTTGTTTTTAAGTACTGATGAAGTCTCGGTACAGAAACTCGTTCCAGCTGCACTACAGATAAACACTGAGGTTGCTGTTTAAAATAATCTCCTTGTAACAAGATCAGAGTGTCGTTGGACTGAACACCAGTCCAGATGTGCTGGAAGGTTTGCCAGTGAGAGTAACTGTGTAACCTGCACTGTGGCTTAATAGACTCCTGTTTCTATTGGGTTAAAGGGGGGTGGGGTTGGGGATTTTTCCAAATGTCATCATTGGGAAATTTAATTCTCCAACTCTGCAAATCATTTACATCTGTGGATGCCAAATGGAAGAAGATCAACCGATTGGCTAGTTTAGCTCGAGTGATGAATTACATTATGCAACAATGTCGCCCCGAGTAAGAAATCTGGCGGTCAGCGAGGTCTGATCACCTGCTTGTTAAAGTGAACATTTGCCTCGTTCAGGCTTCTGTCACAGACGTCACAGATCAACAGTTTCTCTAAACCTTTAAAAATACCATCAGGACAGCTTGAAGAACCTTCTAAGGTTGGGAACTGTGCCGACTCTTCAACGTCACTCCTGCATCTTTCAAAACAAATGGTTTCCTCTGACCACAATCTGTGGTAGTACATGAGCCTCACAAGCTGGAAGTCTGATGCTTTGTGGCAAATTTGCACATTCTTATGAAGTTGATCCACTTTTAGTGAAGTAGGGGTGCCGTTCATTCTGTAACACTGTGGCGCTGCTGCGTGCAAGCAAGTTGTGTTCAATTAGATTAGCATGGCAGTATTTCAGTCTAACCTCCTCAAAGTTTGAAACCCGGCAAGTTTCAGGGGTAAAGTTTTTAAAAGCTCAATCAGTTAACCAACTGATCTTTTGAGAAGAAAAAAGTGAATTCAGCTCTTCGATCCGACTCCTTAAATAATTAACTGTAAGCGTTAAGATGTTTGATGTCTCGGCGTTTCCACGGCTGCAGCTAACAGCAGGTGTGAGCCGTCAGCTGACTCTGAAAATACAATCGCTTTGCAATAGTTTCAACTCTAAACACAAAACCCTCAAAGAAGCTGCTGCTGTCAGCAAAAATGGAAGATTTCTGCACTTAATGTTAAACATCTCCATAAATGACCTTTAAGACGAGAAGTATGTCTGTGATGCTCGTTCTCAGTGTGAGCAGGAAGTGCTCAGCCTCCCCCTCAGAAGCTGCCTGCCTTACTGCTGTGGCCCTGGCTTCAGTGACGCTACCACATATTTAAGAACCAGTAACTGGGGAAATCTTTCTGTGAAGGAAATCTTGGCGTGCACATACAGCACCAGCCCCTTCAGTAAGTCCAACTGTTGGAACAGTTGAGCGTTTTGGTTTTTCTCTACTGTAGAGAAGAGAACTGGACCAGTGGCAAACACAGGATGTGCAGTCAGGCGTGTTTGTTCCTGTGCTACAACAGTCGAGTGTAGGGTAATAAATCATCAAGTGAAATCTAAGAGTGAACATTTTGGACAATGCTGGTCGTTGTAACGAACTCAGACGGTCAGAAACTGTAAATCCGAGCGTATAAAAAGTTGCTGACCTGTTACTTGCCGGGCTCAGTGTATCACAGGCACTAATGGTAAAGGACAAAATGAAATAAAGCTGAGTTTGCTTTAAGCTTAGATCAACACTAAGGAGACTGAAATGTTTAGAGCAGAAACCTCATTTTTTTAAATGGACATCTTTGTGTCAAAATGCTACTTGACTGATGTAATGCTTTTTCTTGTATTGCTTCCTTCTGATGCGTGCTGCGTGGATTCAGCCCGTCTGTGGACTTGTGTGGAAAAAACTGAATGAAACAATACTGCAGTTTCCTCGACTTACAGACAGGAGAGGAAAAAAAGAGAACAGTCCAAAGCGGGTCCTGAAGGAAGTCATCTGGAGCTACACTGTCTCTGCGGCTAGCTGCTAAGTTAAGGTACAGTGAGCACAGTTCAGTCTGTCAGTGCTGCTGGTGAGTGGGTGGGCAGACAGGAAGTGGCCGTTACTCCATGATGGCTCTGTAGATCACAGGCTCGATGTAGTCCCCCCTGTAACGGGAGTTGATTACTCTCTGTCTCTTTGACTCCTGAATGATTTCCTTCTCCTCGAAGATCCCGTCGAACCTCATGTCCGATGCTTTCGACTGTAAAGAGATGGTACCGTCACTGAAAGTGCTTCTTCATTTTGATGAACTTCCAAGTAAACTGAAAGGAACACTGAACGGGACAGACGGGAGAACGTACCAGTCTGGTTTTAACTCTCTTGGGGAGTTCTTCATCCAGACTGTAGACATCGTCTCTCTTGGCTGTTAGTTGTGATCCATCCTCAAATTCCACCTGCAGTCCAGAAACATTGAGTCAGGACACAAACAGATAACAACATTCAGCTTGTTGAACAACGTCTTTGCAATCTGCTGCTGATTTACTAGAAGTTTCCAGGAACAGCCAGAAGACGACTGAACTTTAAAGCCGAGCAGGTGACTCGTTTTATGTGAAGCATTTTGATTTCTTACTACGCGTCCAACCTACTCTGAAAATATTCCCCAATCAGAAATACGAGGCATGAAGGAGATGTGCTCGCCAGCGAACGCAGCCTTCCTTACTGGAAGTCAGAAATGGTTCCCGCCTGCGTTCCCGCCTCTGCTGTTACACGCTGAAGAGTTTTTTCTTTACATGATTAAAAACTGGAGAAAGAAGACAAAAAAAATCTTACCAGGTACATTTGAATGACGTGAGCTGCCACAAACTTGGCCCCGTACACCAGGCCGTCCGTCCATCTCACCTGAACCACCTCACCCTGCGGCGGTGGTCCAAGCTGAGCGCAGTCTCGGTTCTAACAGGCAAAAAACAAACCAAGTTCAAAGAAACGTGAAAGGAGGATAAATATCTGATGCAACCTGACATGAAATATGGCAGCGTCAGCTGTTCTGATGCTCGGGTCAAGTGTGAAGCACTAGATGATGTTTGGATTACTCCAGAGGCTTATAATCAGGAACTGCTGTGTAACATGACTGTGTGGTGGCTTTAAGGCGAGCACAGGTGGATGAACTGTCTGCCTGCAGGGACAAGCTGTGAAAATATCCCAAATATAGTGCAGGGTTAAACCGCTGCCGTCTACGGCGCTGACACACACGCTGTGGATAACTCAGGGTGTCGACGTGCACTTACACGTCTGAACAAAGAACGCAAACACACGAGCGTCGCCTTTGACATCCAGCACAGTTTGCTTCATATTCATGGCTCATACCAGCTTCACAGTCTCACAACGAGTGGTTGTTGTTCCACAGGCTAACCAGGAGGCTGCCCAGCGTCTTCATCATCTTCATCATGACCACACCACTGTATTACACTGGCAACATTTCTGAATTTAAGGGTTTTTTACGTTAACTTCCTTTAAACAGTTTCAGCTTTGCTGGTTTTAAGCTAAAGCTGTTAGCTAATCTCTGCGACTCACTGTTTTGACGCTGGGATGTTACTGCCAACTAACTGCTGTGCAAAGTCAACATCTAGGCTTGTTTACAAGGATACACAATATATGGACACTGGGTCCCTTTGCCACATGCAATGAGCGAGCTGAACGAGCTAACGGCTCACTGGCTCTGAGCGCGGTACAGTAATGGGACGCCATCGCTGCAGCGAGTCAGGTTGTGAAGAGGGCGGTTCAGCCTCTCCACAGCTGATCGACATTTCCTCACATGAAGTTTATTTAAATTCTGTGTGGTCTCCTTTATTAAAGAGACCACTCCCTGAGAGTATGTTTAACCACTTTGTGTTCTTTACAAAATGAAAAGATGTAGAAGGCAGTGGAACGTACCACGATGTCCTCGGGGAAAAGGTTATCGCTAAAAGAACCATCGTCAAAGTTGACCTCGTAGAACGTCTCTTTGGACAGCTGCACCACGTCACACTGGTAGTAGCGCCCATTCTTGTGCTTGCATATGACCTTCTGTCCCACGGTCAGCTCGTGCATGGCTGCCTTATTGCGCTGTGAAAGGGGAAAAAGTATTTTTATGCGTGCGACTGCAAACGGCTTCATAAATCTGATATTTGGGGAAGTTTGGGATATAAAATAACGTTCGTTTGTTTTTTACCTCAATCTGAGCGGGACCTTTGTGTCGACAGCAGGTAACGTGTACCACAAACGGCCATTCATCTGGCTGCATCAGCACCCCGGCGGCCTGCGCACAGGTGGGGTGATAGGCGGTGGGGCAGCGCCCGTGAGAGCACTGCACGCAACAGCCGGACGCCTTCTTCATCCGCTTCTTACAGTAGTAACATTTCTGTTTGAAGTGAAAGAAAATTCCTTTTAGTCTATGAAATTATTTTTTATTAACAAAACTTCAAGCAACAAACTGCCCTCATACCAAGTACTAAATGTACCTGGTAACTCATCTCCAAGATCTTCCCTCTTCTTTCACACATTTCCATTTCAAACATATGAACAGTTACGGCCACATCAGGCACACTGTCGTGTCACTAGAAGCTCCCCTGTACTTGGTATTTAACAGCAGCAACTGTCTGCAAGTACGCCATAGAATTAGTCCCCCTAGTATCTTGGTTCACATAATATCCTAAAATCAGTAAATTGGTGATAACAAAGCGACGCTGAGCAGGTGACATGAAAGCACTACTACCAACATACAGAATTCATCTCATGTGCCATCATGTTAGGAGCTACACTGTCAGGAAATCGAAGATATTTTAACCGTAACACAGCTGTTTTTCTGCTATCTCGAACAACTGTACTGTATCTAGCTGCATCATGACTGTGGAGGGGCGTGGTCTGCAGTGCCGCTGCAGGGAGGCGGACGCAATCACACCTGGCCAGCTTAAAGTCTGTACTGGATCCTGTCTGTTGTCAATGTTGTTGGTGTGTGTGGCTGCAAAGCTGCAGCCATCTGTGTGTCACAGCAACCGTGCAAATAAAAGTAAATGCTGAAAAGCATGAATGTGTGGGCAGGTCTGCTGTGGGTCGTTTACAGGGGGGCCAAAACCCAGGATGGGGGCACGCCTGACCCAGTACTGGGCCAGCCAGGAGAGGAGCTGGCCCAAATGGGGACCACGTGGAGGGAGCAGGTGGCAACAACAGGAAGAACTGCAGCTTAGACTGGGTCCGGGCCGACGCCACCCACACCCGCGACCCTCGACTGCGTGGGAGTGCACCCGCGCCGGCCCCCAGAGTGAGACCAGCCAACCTGTCTTTGCACCTGTACCCACTCCTCGGGTAGGAGCGGCTGGTGCCCGGCAGGGGCCCGACCCGGTTTCTTCTCCCCGAAGGAGGGTAGCCGAGCAACCTCCACCCCCACCACCTACCCAGCTGGGGCCAGAGGACGAGGCGCACGAGGGACCTCACCTGCCGGAGATGGAGGTCGGGGCGTGCGAGGGTCCAGCTAAGCCTGAAGTCGGCATGCTGGCCAGACCGGCCTCACCTCCACCAGAGGCCTGCCCACCGGCCGCCCGCCAACCCGTCTGGGAGCCTCGGCTCACGGCCACACCTGCCGCACCGCCACCTCCGGACCCACCTCGTCACCAGCGCCGATGGATACGCGGGCGACCACCTGAACTGACACCTCCCTGTCGCTGGGCCAGAGTCCGGACGCACCTGAGCGTCATCCGCAATCACACCTGGCCAGCTTGAAGTCTGTACTGGGTCCTGAAATGCTTCTAATCACAATCTGTAGCAGACGACTACATAAAGAAACCCGTGTCACACTTTTTAGTGTCATCTCTTCAGAACAACAGTGTTTCTTCTAAAGAGATATAACTAATGAGAAACTGCTGTCATCTGTGTAGAGGAAGTGTTAAACGTCCTAAGATTTCAGCTTCTCTCTCTGTTCGTGACATTATTTGTACGTGCTGGTATCTTTGTTTTGTTCACGTTGTTCGTTTGGACGCTGCACTTTCACTCTAATTAGCAGCTTTCAGACTCGAATTTCCTTCTTCATAAAAATGTGAACTTACCAGTTTGAATCTCTGCAGTGGGATCCCACTCAAGTCCACAGGACTTCTTTCTGTGATGTTGACAAAGCGTGCCTCCAGCACAGCAACCGCACACAGCACGTGTACCCACCTGCAACACACAAACACACCCCCACAAAGAGGTCACACCCGACCACAGGCAGCAGCAGTTTGATGTTGTTTGTTTTCTTCATCTGTTTTTATGGTTCTAATTATCCAAGCAAAGATACAGCAAAATCAATCAGATGGCAGGGGAGTCAATTTTGTGCGCATCATCACACAAAACAATGAAGTCAAGTCCATTACTGAATCACACCCACGTTTCCCCACTTACACTTTACTTGCAGGCCGTCTAGATATAATAAGGGCCTCCAGGCACCAAGATAGCAACTCATTTTAACATTTTAATGTTTTCTTTTTAAAATAACCGTCTCACAGACTGACGAAATCCCCACCTGATTTACTCAAGAATAATCCCCTTGAATTTATCTTTCAGTTCCTGCCAACATGCACGCTCTTATCCTTCCAATTTCATGATTTCCTACCACCTGGCTTCTTGGCCAGATCACTATTGTGCAGGCCCTGAATTATACTCAGCTTCTTGCGGAGACAGAGATCTCATGTGGCTGGTAAAAGCTACCTGACAGAAAGAGAGGAAAATAAAACAAGAGGATTTCTGTTTCTAAGAACAGAATTTAATCTCGAGATGCACCACATGATCAGATGTGCTCACTCACTAATGTATCTTAAATGACTTACTTGTTATTGTTGGCTTTCTGCAAAGCTCCGCCCCTCAATGAACACAGGCAGCAATTCTACAAAAAAAAGAGCGAGATGGTCAAAATGATGAAAATACAGAACATTTGGTAGCTAACATCTAAATATGGATTTAATAAATCAATGTTTAAGGACCAACATCTATGATGTGGTTGGAGATATCAAACACAATGTGTCTGATCTAAAAGTTTATTCAAACACGTGGGAGGTAAAATTAGGGACCCAATGGATCTGTTCAAGTTCCTCACTGTCACATTACAGCTTAAGTATTCGTCTTTTACATATTAATGAACATCTGTTACAGTCAAGTCACGTTAAGTTCACACAGTTGTGATGAAGTCAGCCTGCAGCAGTTTCAGGTTCTGTCACAGCAGAGCTCAAGAAAAGGTGCAAACCTGAAAACGACTGCACACACTTCTTCCTCTCCGTGATGAGTTTTTGAAACACTGAATTTATTTTCTAAACTGTGATGAACGAGGCAGTTAATTCAGTGTTTAATCACATGATCAAACATGACAAGCACACATGTAGGCAGAAATATTTCAATCCTGATGAATAAATAACAAATACTCCATCTCCCTCTGTCTATATATCGTCCCTGCCTGGGGACGGGACGGCAACGGGGAGCCAGGATGACGGGTCAGGGGGGAGATAACTGCTTTATTTGTGTGTGTGTGTGTGTGTGTATTGTATTCATAAATAGTAATTACCTGCCTAATCCTTTCTTCATTCAGTAACCCTGCACTACCAAAGTGTTAGAGTACAAATCTAATGGACTCAACACAGTCTCTCCTTTGAGTCTCTATTTATAATAATGTGTTTCATGCAGTGGTGCATATCAGTACATTATAATGATGTGAGCTAATTATAAACTGATGTAGCATTTAATGTATCTGATTGTTTTAGGCAAGTAATCTTTTGCTTGTAACTCCAACGGTATCAAATGATCCGCCTACAAGTTGTAAAAAGTGACGTTTTTCTTCTCTCTGGTGCAGAAAACAGGTAACTGTAAAACCATCACATCTACTAAATTAATATAATTCAACACCCTTAAAAAAACACTACACGTTAATTAATTAATGTAATTCATGTTGCACGTTAATGGTGCAAATAGTGATTGTGTAAAATATCTTTTCATGATTTGGAATGTGGGACTTGTGCAGAAGCAGGATGGACAGTTCCACTTTTAGAAGCCGTTAGGAAACAAATCCCTTGACTACCAACTGGATTCATGCTAACTTGCACGGCTCGATAAAGAGTAAAAACAGCCACAATTGTTGGCTGACCTCAGTCATGGCGTTGGCCTTGCAGCGTGCACACTTCCACTCCTTGTTCACACTGGCTGGATCGACACCGTAACAGGCTGGAAGAGAGAAATGCAAACTTTGAGACGTCAGTGAAACACTGAAGAACTATGAAAAGCTTTAATGATTCCATTTTTGTAACATGATTAATAACTGATGATATGATAAATGCTGTGTATGAAATGTCCTCTGTTTTGTTTGGTCTTTGCATCGGTTCAAACTCGTAATGAAATGATTACTCAGGAGCGTAAAAGACTTCATATTCTATTTTGTTCTTTGAATTTAATTCCTCGTTGTTCTCTGGTCATTTCGATAAACTATTTTGAAACAAAAATTCTTCTTCTCGCTGAAACATCATTTGTGCGTATAGTGGTCGCACTTAAAGACTCGTTTTAAAAGCCTCTGATGCAAACACTCATATGTCAAACAAGGCTAGGTTAGATATAAACTAACACTCCTACTTGAAGAGTGCGTGTGTGTGCAGGCGCACATGCGTGTACTGACATGCATGAACTCTCACGCTGCACTGTGAGCAGCTGATGAGGAGACTGGTTCCATCTTCTTCCAGACGAGGAGTGACCGGTTGCTCTTCACACTCAGCGTCGTCCTCTGTGGTGGTGGTGAAACACATCTCAGGAATCAGAGGTTTGGTTCGCATCCGCTCCCCGGCCACCACCACGTGCGCGTCGATGCTGTTCGCACACTCAGTCTGACAGCAGTCACAACAAACACATGTGGACTCTGTTAAGAGTTGCTGTTTGTCTCTCGAAACACACAATTTACCGCTTTCATCTTCAGCCGCAGAGGTTTAAATGCTCCGTAATCTTACGCGCCCTGATTAGCTGTCAAAAATACTATTTTTGGAGTCGCTCCATATTCAAGATCAATCAAACATCTAAGAAGCAAAACAGTCACACATTAAGGTACAGCGCTAATATTAGCAGACTGGAAACCAGTACTGAAGATGAGATGTTTGTAGGATGAAAGCAGGGAAAATAGTTGAGGAAAAAGGTAAATATAGATGATATGACACGACATTCAGTCTACGAATGGAACGTTTGAAGATTTCACAGATGACGGACTTTTGTTTAACATGGAAAATCTGGAGTCTGTTCAAGTTTGCACGAACAGCCATAAAGAGGATCAATGCCAAGTACGAGGGTTGGACTGCACGAACATATCAACGGCAGCCCTAATTTTGGGGGGAAATTAGTTCGTCCATGTTTGAACTTCTGTGTTGTAAACAGGCAAATCAGTCCGTGCATGATTACATTGCCCATCAAAATGTATCGCCCATCGTCGATTATTGGACTGACGGGTGTCGGTGGGAAAGCTTTACATATGGCCCGACACTACCAAGTTCATTCATTGAATTCATGTAGATGCAGTTTGGTAAATGAAGTTGCCGTGAGGCTGGATTTACTCTGTACTGTGATGTATCAGAAGATACAGTCTGGACCAATGAAAACAGTGTAAACTTCCCATGATGCAAACCTCACCTGGCTTGGCTCATCTCACCAAAGAACACTATATTAGTTGCATGTTCAGATGCTGCGGGGGCCTGTACCATATCTGGTTTTGTCTCGGTGGACTGGTGAGGAGCAGGTCTGCTCTGCTGCGAATTACCTGGTGGTACGTGTGGAAGAGCAAACAGATGGAGCAGTATGGAGGCTTGGAGCCTATTCGCTGGTTGTACTCCCTCTCTTTCTTCAGGTTGGGTGGCCTGCTTTGCCACAGGTGAGCCAGAGGCTTGGCCCAGCCCTCACCCTCCACACCCCCTGCCTCCACTGGGGGCGGCTCTTCTGGAGTCTCTGAGGCACAAAAAGCAAAGACAACACATTTAGCTAAAACAGCATTAGGAATGACAGAGGCCTGGTTTGTTTAGTTTCACTAATCTAATTCTGTTATTGGCTTTGAAGTCAAAGGTGGCTTAATTAGCTCTCAAATATAAACTACATGCAGATAATGGGACCTTAAAGTGTTCAGACACACCTTCATCACTCATGCCGTCTTTTATGAGTGGATGGTGTCCTGGAAGCTGCCCAAGGTCAGTCTCAAAGTCTCGAAGTCCTGCCATCGCTTTTGCCACCTGCTGGAGAGAAACAGCATTTTCAAAAGGCCACACAGCTAGTTTGCAGTTGATCATGTTTGCACCATATATGCATCATTCTCCAGAGGCCTGCGCCTTCATCATTTTAGGGTGTTTTTATATTAATAATATCTGAGCATGAAAGTAAAAAAGGCTTACACACCACTAGATGACGAGACTGGGCTGCACCAGAATTCTTAGTTAGCGATGGTGTAGTTAAAGTAATGCAGTTATTCAATGTTCAAAGTCGTGGAAAGTAGCAAAGAGTGTTGATGGCTGCATGTATGCATTTGGACAAACACACGAACCAAAGACTGGAGAAAATGTTTAGAACAGTACAAAGATCACACATCTTGGAATGACAAGGCCAGAGAAGTGCAAAAACTACAGCAGTGGGTAACTTACAATGTTAAATACATGTCCACTCACTGCTTTGCCAACATGACAGTTGTCCTCCTCGGTTTCATGGTCGCTCTCCTCACTCATCTTCTCCTCTCTGGACAGCACTTCTCCGTCGCCGTAGTCTCCTTTGGCGTAGCTGTGGACGTGCAGGACGTCTGCGGGACTCAGCGTCCTCTGAAACACTTTGCTGCAGCTGTTGTCCAACGGAGGCTCCTCGCTTCCAGCGGTCTCCTCAGCGCCCAGAGAAACCGCCTGGTTCTCAGTGGGCTCGGGAGGAAAGACCTCCATAGCCACCACGCAGTTCTTCTCTTTTTTCAGCGGACTTCGTCTGTTTGAAGTTTTCTTGGCATTGGCTTTGGACTGAGCTTTAGGCTGGGGTTTGGTCCCTTTCTCCTTCTTCACCTCCTTGACTTTCACTGTGTCTGAAAGAGATTCATTGAGATACACAGACTAGCACTTTGCCCCCAAACTTTTACAGGACATGGGTTCAGTGTGCCACAGAGTCTTTTTATAATCTTCACTTTATTTCACATATTCAAGTTATTTTTACTTCCAATAGTGTTAACATGCTGCACAGGTCATCAACAAGAGGTCTTTAAAATTTTAATTGTAAGTGGGCTGAAGCAGTTAAAAGTAGTCTAACATAAACGCTGTAATTTGATTATTTTAATAAACTTGGATGCCGGCGTGACCACAGTGCACACGTCTGCTGTTGCTCACAGTGGTCCAAGGGATGCTCAGGGAGTTTGTGTGAGGGAACATTGGTGTGAAGTCTGAGGTACCTTTTTCTGCCTTGCTGGTCACTTTAGTTGGAGACTCCTTACGTGACAGCTTGGCCTTCTTTGGCTCCACCCCCGCCTCCTCTGGCTCCACCCCCACCTCCTTTGGCTCCACCTCCGCCTCCTTTGGCTCCACCTCCGCCTCCTTTGGCTCCACCTCCGCCTCCTTTGGCTCCACCTCCGCCTCCTTTGGCTCCACCTCCACCACTGGCAGCTCAGGTTTGACATCTTCAGAGGCTTTGACAGCTTCAAGCTGACGTTTAGTCCCAGTGTGAGGCTCTGGACTGATACGTGGGAGAGCAAATGGAAGACATGTTGGACAGGACTCAAAACTAAACCGTGTTTCTCAAAGACTGCCGAAACCAAACTAACAACTCTGAGTGAGGCTGACATGTGAGAGGAAAGCACAGAATCTGTCACAGCCTATGCTCAATCACTTCTGGCAGAGTCTAAAGAGATTTATGTCAGTGCTGCTCCTCTGAGTGGAGACAGAACCACCTCTGTACTGCAAACAGTCTGAATCACTGCAATCTTTAAGCTGAGAACATCTGCAAATCTGCAGTGACTCAAATTGTCATCTTTATGGTGGATGCATGTTTTAATCCAACTAATTAGCTTTAGCTGATTATTGTTATTGTACTTAAAATTGGTTTATATGCCATATAAATAGTTTGGGTAAAGATTTTATGAGCATTTAACAATGATTTATTACGACCGGTTCACATCCGTATCAGAAAACTCCGTGAATATAGGAGCAGTGGGTTAGTAGTGACTATAAATCAGACCTTTTGTCCTCCTGGACAGCAGTGTTGGGCTCCTCGGATGGCACCTCAGCAGGACTCTCCTTTGAAGGTCCGATCTTTTTGTCTTCTTTCAGAAACTCGGCGGCCTCCGGCGTGGGCTTGGAGTGGTCGATGGGAGCGTTGTCTTTCCCTGCCTTCCACAGCTTGTAACGTTCAGGTTGAAACTTGCGTACAAATACGTCCATGGAGATCTTCACCATGTCCTGCCGGCATGAACACTGAGAGGAAAACACTCTTAACACACTACGAAGTTGATAAGAATTCACTTCACTATAAATAAACCAGCTGTGGAGTTATACTCGGTGCCGTTCAAACGTCTTTATGTACCAGCGTTGCTTGTTTGCCGTAATCGATCCATCGTTGAGTGGCAAAATTAGTTGACTCGGCGCAGTTGAAGCCGTGGTTGAAACCAGCGTGATAACCAAACGGGAACGTCACGATGAACTGCCCGGCCTCCTGAGTGACCTGAGTCGAGAACAACACAGATCAGTATGAGATGAATGTTTTATTTTATTTTTTCTGCTTATCTGTTCATCACCATTTAGTGTTGCATGTAAGACAACGCAAATTAAATAAAAGATTACCTTTTCAAATGGTATGCCATATTTTTTCAGGATGAATGGTGAAATTAAAGTCATCTTGTGGCGCAGGAAGGCTTCACAGCCCTGGACGTTACCTGGAAAGAAACCTGGAAACAGGATCTCATCAGCAGCGGTGCAGTTGGGCGTCGTTGGCTCTTTTTATTTAAATGGTTTAGTGTAAAACAGTTATGTGGGATATGTAAACAGCACTGCCGTTACAGTCTCTGGGTGCTTTCTGAGTGTACACTGGACTTCCCCTTTCATACGGCAGTGGTAAAATCGAGCTTCACCCACCTCAGGCAGCTGCAAAAATAAAGCCAATTCTTTCGCGACAGTGATCCACGCCTTTGTTAGCACTCGGCCGCATTACTGTAATGCACTTTATGTTGGGGTCAGCGCATCATATATTAGTCATCTGCAGAGGGTGCAACATGCCGCAGCTCGTCTTTTAACTGGCACTTGAAAGTTTGAGCACATTTCCCCTGGTTTAGCTTCACTTCACTGGCTGCCCATTTCTTTTAGGATTCATTTTAAAATTCTTTTATTTACTTTTAAAGCTCTCCATGGCCTCGCCCCATCTTATCTCTCTGAGCTGCTACAGCCTTATACACCCACCCGCTCTCTCAGGTCAGCTGATCAGCTGCTCCTGCATGTACCCAGCACTGGGCGTAAACTTAGAGGAGATCGTGCTTTTGCTGTAGCAGCTCCAAACTGTGGAACGAGCTTCCTTTAGAGATCAGACAGGCCACTTCTTTATCTGTTTTTAAGTCACTCTTGAAAACCCGCCTCTTTACCCTGACCTTTGACACCACGTGAGATGTTGGTTTTTATTTTTATTTCAGTTGTTTTTAGGTGATTCGATGCAGTTTTATCTTGTTTTTGTTTTAACATAGGGCTGTTTTAATTTTATGTTTTATGTGTTTTATTGATTTATTTTGCTGTTTTCTGTTATTTTAACTTATTTTCTGTACAGCACTTTGTTCCTGTGCTGGGTATTTTAAAGTGCTTTATAAATAAAATTGGATTGGGTTCATACATCGACACATAATAAGCTGAAGTCACTCCAGGCATCGACTCTGTGATCAAGCCGCTTAAAGACAACAATATGGGTTCTGTCACCTACCCTTGGCGAGCCTTTCCAGACGTTTCCCTTGCTCTGGTGGGACGACGTACCTAAGAAGTAACAAACGTACAGAAATACTGAAAAAAGGTGATTGTGACGTTTACACCAGAGTCAAAAATGCTCCAATCGGTGGATGAGATCCCTGCTTCACTTTAAGTAATAACTACATGAACAGAAACAATAACTGAATGTTTTCAACAGTAAATAAACAAACAAAGACATTTTTCTAAACTGTTTTGTAAACTGGCTGCTTTGGCAAACAGACTTCTGCTAAATACAAAAACTAGATATGTGTTAATATTCATTCGTTCAAACAAAGGTGAGGTTTGTCAGTGGCCCTACCAGGACTTTGGCTCTCCAAAGTGCAGGTAGTTGATGCTATATAGATCCATGTCTTCTGTGTGCCACGCAAAGGCGCTCTTCCACATCCCAAAGTACAGGTAGGGCGTGTTGACACCCTTGATCTTGATGCCACTCTCATTCTCCACAATGTCCAGGATCGTGTTGAGACGACCAATGTTCCATTCAGTCACATCCTGCAGAGGAAGGATTCACACAGGCTGCAAGTCAGGACAACTAACCGTATGTGTGAAACTGATTTACCTTTAACTGATCAGGAAAACTAAGGAATGAAGAAAGATTTGAGTTTGTGAACATAAAAGTCTCTTTTTTTAATCTATGAGAACAACCGCATCCCAGTTTATCAATTTAGTAGTGCAGCTAGTAACAAGCTAGCTCCAGTGTATAATATGTGGTTGTATTTTCCCATCAGTTTGCCTCAATTCTATCCACACGTTCCTCCACAGATTCTCTCTTTCCATGAGAGATTACAATTCGTTGGACCCCAGCTGGGAACGGTAATCTTCCTGATCTTGGAGTGCCAGACTAGTCCGAATCTGCAACAGGTAGAGCTGCTTCATTTGCTCTGAGCTCACCGAGGCTGCAGAACAGAGACGGCAGTCAAGACACTGAACTTGAAGATAGGCGCCGGAAGAGAGGTTCTCTGAGAGCCAGCTGATTCTATCGCTCAATGATTTATCACAAATACTCAGGTAATAACACTGGCACAGGAGGAATGTGTAAACTACATTTTTAACAACCCCACCTGTCTACCACAAACAGAATTGAATATATTTAAGTTCCATGTATGCAGCCTATCACCACTCACTGGATCATATAGCGTTCCACTGACATCAGCACCGTAAAGTGGAGGGTTAAAGGTCAGGTTCTTCCAAAACTTCCTCTCCAGCTCGTCAAAATCCACGTATCGTGGGCTGCAGAATCTACAGAGAGAGATATTCAGAGAAGACTGAGCAGAGGTCACAGTCGCTGAAACCCATTCATGCAAACTTTCACTGAGTAAACTGACTTGTCCATGTTGGAGGTCTTGCGGAAATCATGGACAGTCATGGGCTTCTTTTGGATGTTGTACTGTGTGAATAGTCCTGACTGGCCGGTAACCACCTGCTGGATGGGAGCGGGAATCACCAGGTCATCGATATCATCATAAGTCTTTCTGGGTTTCCAGCCTTTAGGAGGAATAACCTGCAAGGAGCACAGATGAGAGAAACTCAGGGCAACAGCAGAAGGAAAATAGTGAATTTCTGGAATTAGTATCACACTGAATTTCTCGCCCTTTTTACATATTATCATTGATATTATTATTATTTAAAATACATTTATCTTCCTGTCTTAAGTCTTTTTTTTTTTTTACATATTTTAACAATTGATGGAAATTGTGTAGACAGACACCGTTGTGTGTATGTAAAGATGACACAGGAAGTACGGCTATGAATCAGTGCACAAGTTATGTTATTTTAATGAGTGACTTTACAGGCATGTTAGCTTTAAACAATAGCACAGGAGTCTCAGACTCCTCTTACATCTGCCTCTTCAGAACATTTATATGGCAACACAAATGTTATAAGAAACTATTTAAAGTAACTAAAAGGATGATAAAACTCTGAATATGTCAACGTTGAACACGATCAGTTAACCTAACTTCCTGTTAGCTTCACGTTTTCACACTAAGAGCAAACTTTCAGATGTGATCCTCTAAACACTAATGAGCAGGAAACGACTGGCTTCTGACTTTGTGCTTTGGTTCAAAAGTCTTTAACAGCTGTGGTACAAAGACATTCACAGCGTTTCTCTGCTCTGCTAAACAAAAAGTGACAAAAAGACAGAAGCAACTTACTTTTGCCATCCCAGCTCTGTGCGCTCCTTGTGACTCCATAAAGGCAATGTAACGTCCAAAGTCCTTGAACTCCTCTTTGGAGGGGGTGAATGTCATCACCCTGCAGCCCACACTTTGGGCTGGCGTGTCTGTGGTCATCTTGGGAGTGTTATTGTGACCTCAACTCTGGAAAACATAAACACGATTATGTCTGTTTGCCTGACAGTTAAGCATACATTCAGACAATGCAGCACGCTTAGCATCAATGGAGCATCTGTGGAAGCATCCTGGGAGTAACTCAGTTTCTTTGTTGTGACTTGCCTTTAGCTGATGTTGCTCTTTATTAACGTTAGTTACTATGCATTTTTTTTATCATGTGCTCTACATTCATATACACACAAAGTGAAAATCTGCACAGCCTGTCAGTTAAGTACAGGAAACCATTCAAGCATCTTCTCTCATATATTCTAACTGATCTGCCGCAGTGATCACAAACACCACAATCAGTGACATTCACCAGATATCCACCATCCCCACAGGTTCACAGTTCCTCTTTTAAGTCTGTGACCACGTCTGAACCCCTCTGTGCCATTTAACAGACTTGACTGATCATCTCAAACACACTGCCAGGTGATAAAACCAGAACATCAATTTTTTAATACAAACTTGAAAAAATAAAAACAAAAAAACCCCTTAAACTTAGCAAGTTTAAAAAAAAAATCACTCTGTGTCACTTTGGAGCCAGTTTCACTTTTACATTACAAAGACTAATGTTATCTATGATAAAACCTAAAACCTTCTGAAATCAGCACACAGGAACAAGGCTGCTCAATTACAGCAAAAAACAATGATTTTGGTCAATTATTTACTGTGATAAGTCATTAATTTGTCAAATATCCAGTTTTTATGGCCTTTAAAAAAATGTCTTTGTTTATAGATGATACCCTTTAACTTTAAAGAAAAGTCAATTAAAAAAAACTACATAAATACATAAAAAAGTCAAGCTCACAGGGACTGATTGTTGCCTGACTAGTGGGTGTTTTGACCACAAAGGCCGTTTCGCAAGAGCAACTGTCAATACCTGCTGGCCCACAGCTTCCACAGTGGGATCTCTCTGGGTGCAGACGAGGCCTAAAAAAGGCCCAGACAGCAGCAGACTCACACACCTCAGGAGAGATGCTTGGTCTCCACACACAGAACTAAGTAGAGCTGAAGCTAACAACCAAGCAAAATGCTTTCAAATATAAACACACACGAACATTAATGATGCTACAGATCCTTTCTGCAACTTTTACTTCTGAAAATATTGCGTTGACCTGAGGCTGTATCTGGTCTCATTTTACTACAAAGACAAAACAAAATCTTCAAATGAATATGAAAAAAAAAGAGTAATCTTATCCTGATTAGCTTGTTTTCATAACTGTTAAAAGCCATAATCATAATTCAAATTAAAATCTCTACACAGGATGTAATAAACCACAATCTCATAGCAGTGCTGGGCACTACAGTTTCAACAAAGGCACCACGCCCACACCCACCCAACAATTCGCACTTTGCAGCATTTAAACTAGAAATAAATGCTTATTTGAGACTTCTCGTGATAATTAATTATATCAACAAACACAGTTTCGGACATATCACCAAGTTGAACTATACCAAGCATCGCAGCAATAACTTCTGTGATTTTACATTATTGTCTGCTTGTGAACATTTTCCTAACTTCATGAAAACTGAAAACCTCTCCTCAGTCAAAAGCACTCCCAGCAAAACATCCACCCAGACTGGGACCAGAACATAAACACACGGATCCCAAACACCATCTACAGCCTCGTTTCAGGTTTGTGAATTCAAAAAAAAAAAAAACTTTAACCAAGCCTCCACCTTCAGTAATAACACACAATAAACTATATTTGATTAGTTTATTCTTTAACAGAATAATAACGTAAACTCCCGAAGTAATTAGTTTAACTAAACATTGTGTATCACAAAAATCGATTTCCGATTACACACATACTCAACTTTTAGCTAAAGGCAACGCTGCACTCTGTCTTAACGGACTTTACTGGAAGACTCGGAGATCCTCTGTGATTGGACACAGTCTTATCTTCGGCATGTGATTGGCTCAGCAGAACGTCACTCACACGTGGTAGCCCACTTACAGCGCATCTCCTCGGAAAAATATTTAGCTAGTCCACTAGCTAAAATGCTATCTGCAACATAGCTTGTTCTGCGACCCGAGAATTAAAAGTTAAGTCAACAAAAATCAAAAACACCCTAATGTTCAAAAGTAACCACTAAGTAGCCAACATTTACGGACAGCGCAGATCCTACCGTCAAAACTGGTAGAAGTTAATAGCAGAAGTGTGCTGCGGACTCGGAGATCTGACAGCTGCTAACCAACTAGCAAACATGGCTTGTTGCTCACCGTTAGTTTCTCATGCGCAAACTTAACAGTTATTTCTGCTCCCCTCAAAGTGAGCCGCTTCACAAGTGACAAACTTTAACTTACACACGCTGAAATGAAGGGGAGTTGTTTGCTCTCCGATTACAGGTAACAGAGTTGCAATACGGACAACATCAGTCCGGCTAGAAAAGACAGTCCTCCATTATTACAGTGACGCATGCCCAGTGTGTGTTTGTTTACACAGCGCATATGAAGGCGGGGCTACCATAGTCTCCCAGCTAATCACAACGCCCTGTGTTTCCAGACCACGCCTCCTGCTGTTCTGATTACGGACAGCTCAGCTGATGAAACACCTGTTTCCCATTCTGAGATATTAAAAGTAAGTTGAAGAGATTCTGATGTTTTATTTTAATGTCACGGTTGTGAGAGGCCAGCAGCTTTTTTTATGTTCATTTTTTTCACATTTTTATTGTGGATAAACCTTTGGCCTTTGATGGTAAACTGATGAGAACCAGATTGTGAGGCAAGAAGCCACTGGGTAGGCTTCCACTGCTCTGAGATCAGTTACAATCTGTGTTTTGTGTGGAAATACAACTAGCATTAGTAAGTAAATGAGCTTTGAGCTTTTACATCGTCCTGATCAAGATGCCTTGTGCCAACAGTTATAGACGACAGGTGGTTCCACCGACAAAAAGTACTTGCTGCTGGAGTAATCAAGGAGTCGCACAGTCTATATGCATCCCCAATTGCTGTAGCAAGGGGGGGAAATTGCATAATCAGGATGTATATTGATTACAGACCATTCTAAATAAGTACAAGAACCCATGATGCCTTAGACTCAGTGGTTGGATGCATCAGTGAGCTTGATGAGACAGTGTACCAGGCTGTGGTTGACTCCTTTGGCACGCGGTGTGAGGAGAATCACTTACAGCTCAATGTGATAAAGATCAAAGAATTGACTGTAGACTTCAGGACCAGGAAACCTGTGACCCCTGTTTCAATCCAGGGGGTCGATGTGGACATCGTCGAGGACTATAAATACCTCGGAGTACACACGTTTAGTGAGAGACTGAGATTACACAAATGCACCACTGAACGACATAGGAAATCATTCCGGCCTGTGGCCATATCCATCTCCAACTCCTCTATCTAATGCACAGTACACAGTGTAATAGCTGCACCCTTTTGCACATCCTCCACAGTAAAATAACAAATAGCAAAGCTTTACAGGTTAATGTAAAATATCAATCATAAATATTTCACTTCTGTGATATTCTGTATATTTATAATTGAGTTATTTGTATATATTAGAGCTATTTCTTATATTTTGTTAACTTTGAAATTTGTTCAGTCTCTTACTGTTATTGCCTTGAAGCAACTGTAACCACATAATTTCCATAAGTATTAATAAAGTTGGCAGCACGGTGGTTAGCACTGTTACCGCACAGCAAGAAGGTCCTGAGTTCAATTCCACCATCAGGCCGGGGTCTTTCTGTGTGGAGTTTGCATGTTCTCTCCGTGTTTGCGTGGGTTCTCTCCGGGTACTCCGGCTTCCTCCCACCTTCCAAAGACATGCAGCTCGTGGGGATAGGTTAATTGGATAATCCAAATTGCCACTAGGTGTGAATGTGAGTGTGAATGGTTGTCTGTCCCTGTGTGTTGGCCCTGCGACAGACTGGCGACCTGTCCAGGGTGTACCCCGCCTCTCGCCCTATGACAGCTGCGATAGGCTCCAGCGCCCCCGTGACCCTGAAAAAGGATAAGCGGAAGCAAATGGATGGATGGATGGATTAATAAAGTTTTCTGATTCAGATTTTCAGGAATATGATTTGAAGGTGTCCACTGACAAGTTCCAAGTTTGTAAAACTGTATCCAAGCACATTTGCTACATTGTGTCTGCCACCAGCCAAGAAAAATATAAGCAATAACTTAGTGGCTCCAGCCTACTGATCTTAAGACCCTATAATCCTTCTTGGGTTTCTGTATATGGCTGTTCCTTCTGAATTATCAGTACTTTATTATCAGTTACTCAGTTTTTGTGCGAGTCTTGACAGATCTGACAAAATGCTGTCTTCCAGGACACCCAGGAAAGCAAACTCCAGCACATAGGACCATCTATTTTAAGAAATCAGAGCCTTTTGGACATCACACCTGGCCTTTGCTGACCTGAAGTCCTATATACTGCATGTAAACTGTATCTTGATGCATGCTCAATCATCCAGGTAAGTAAATCCCCAAAGTTTGATTCTGTTGATTTGGATGTAGCGTTTTCAGTGGGAGAAACGTTTCGTCACCCATCCAACTCTATCAAGAATACCCAGAGAGGTTCTGGAACTCTGAAAGAAATGATCATCTTGAGTAAAATAGGCTGTGGTTGATAAATTCCACGTGGTGCTAAATTCACCACCTCATCAGGAGGCCCTGATCAACTTGGTGCATCACTCTCTGCTATTCCAGACTCCCATTGGGTGATACTCTAATGGCCCTGCTAAGTAAGCTGGATCTACAAAGGGACCAGGATGGATGACGCTATTGGAAGGGTGAAATCGGAAGTAACAGCCATTGCAGCCATCCAGTGTTATTAAGAGCAGTCATCCAGATATTGCTTTTCTTCAGCATGAAGGAGGAAGTCTGCAGCTGTGGAATGGGCTACTGTGTAGGAAGACTGCCAAACCAAACAGCCTTGTTAAAAGAAGGAAGTCAGGGTGCGATATCTCAGTACACGGGTGCCCAGAAAGCACTGCATTTATGATAAATTTGTACTGTTTTGCTGTCTTTTTACTCCAGACATTCTAATGTAACAATGCAGAGAAGATAAAAAGTTCCACTGGAGAAACGCTTCTTTTCAGTCATTATTACTAAGTGACTGTAGGATTTCCTTTTATACAACTTCAGTACTTTTACTTTTGATGCTTTTGATGCTGTGCAAAATAAAGTTCTTATTGGGTAAAATTTAGACTACAGGAAATTTGCAGAAATGTCATTTTCATAAAGAAAATCCCCTAAATTTACTTTAATGAAGGTTTACTTCTATATTTTTTAAAATAAACAACACCAAACAGTCACACGAGGACAGCAAAGCACAGCATATTTGTTTCCCCTTGGTCCACCGGGTGTCACCTCACGTCACATTTTTATAAAAATTGAAAGAAATCACTGCTTTTATATGAAAAACCCAACATTTCAACTTTATTAACATCAAGATTTTGAAGACATTTTTTCTCTGCTTTTAATAGAAAACAGATCGTTTATACAACAGTTAGGACCCCTACAGCACAACTATGAGAAATGAATCCTTTAAGTGGGCCGCATCATTCAAAAGCCACCTCACTGTATCTTTCAATGAAAAACGCAGAGATGCATCAATGAACAATGATGTTGTTCTCTGAGCCTGCAACACAGTGATAAAAGAGGTGAGTTATCTGTGGTGACGATCCCGTTTAAATGCATCCTGTCAATGTAAAATCATGTATGCAGATGCAAAGATGAGTGAATATGTGAGATATGACTGTCTTGTACTGTAGGATGTTGAGTCCATATTCAGTGTGCTTTACAACAACTGGGCTGTTTTTGTACAAACACAATGTGGAGAATCTTTGTGAAATGAGTATGAGCGTCAGAAACCAGGCTGCATGTCACAGCAGAGCTTTTCACATTGGTAACCCCGAATGTTAACGGAGGGCCTATTTAGCTTATTTCTAGAAGCATTTCCCTGTTGTTGTTGTTGTTGTTGTTGTTGCAGTTTTTTAAAAGTTTGTAGTCCACCACAGGAGCATTAAATGATTTACAATAAAAAAATTCCTTATTTATCTCATATCCAGACACCAATAAATGTTTGGCCCACAGGAAATTTTCTATGAGCTGCATTTAGGCTTGGGTGATGTACCCGACTCAGGCTGAGTCTGCCTCCCTAAATTCAGCCACAGGTCCACCTTATTTGGACAAGATGCCAGCTGTTGTTGGACATTTGGGTCATATCTGGCCCACACAACACTCGTTTTAATGTTAAGCCCATCTCATGACTTTTATCCATGTCTGGTCCACACAGGATCTGCCAGTCATAAAACATGTGGCACATTTGTAGCCCCAGATGTATCACGCTGCTTGCCCCTCAGTTGAGCCTCTGTAAGGCTCTTGGCATTTTAAGTTTGCCTCTTCAACAATCCCACAGAGCCACATCAGGCCAGAGAGTGTGTTCTAGTTTCTTGTGGTCATGTGAAAAAGTAGCAGGCTAGAAAGCTGAACTTGGTAACGTGTACTGATTATTATAAAAGTCTATTTTAGCCTAAACCTCAACTTAAATGTCAAAACAAACTCCAATAGGTCTCAAACACAAGTCTCTTGTTAATAGTAATTTTTAACTATGCTGATTTCTGTTGCTGTGCAGAAACACTCTTCCTGTTGTCTTTTGAGCAACATGGCGCCATCACCACTGCTTACATGTCATTTTTTAAGCCATTTTAAAATTTCTAGATATCAGATCAATGCTTGATGTGACATTTTTTCTCCCTAAATTTAAAACATCCTTTAAAGCAAATTGAAGTCTACTAACTTTGTGTTATTTGAACGTTGCATAAAAATACCAGGCAGTTTAGTGCCTGGTACTTTTTTCGCTTCTATTTCCCCTCATTCCTCCAATGGACAGTTGTGTATGGCTGCTCCTTTCTGAGCCTGGCTCTGTGAGAGGTCTCTTCCTGTTAAAAGGTAGTTTTTTGTCCTCACTGTCACTAATGTTGCTCACAGAGGATCTTCTGATGTTGGGGTTTTATTCTTTTTTTCTCTCCAGGTGTCAGAATTTCATTTTTTACGTGTGGAGCACGAGCTCTGCATTTGACGTCACACTTATTTCACAAAAACACTCATGAACAGGCCATCTGTGTTAGTCTACCTGAGTCCACAACTTTTCCAACTGCTTCATTATTCTTTTGCTGAAAGCCTCCAGATCTCTGAAGACTCTGAGAACATTATTTAATGACAAAAAACGCTGTACATGCTTGCAGTTCTTCAGATGTGATGAGTCTTTGCACATTTATAGCTGTGATGTATTTCATACTGCAGGTCACAAACCTTATTTGCTCAGTTGATCTGTCTAGTAGAGATCATCATTCTCCAAGTTTCCCTCTAAATAAGACCAACCGAATAACGATAAACATTAGAATATCATATCTGTGGTATAAAATAAAAAAATCATTAGCAGCTGTGAATATACGGCGTCCAGTATTAATGACTTGGATCATGTTGAAAATACATGTCCTCTATTAAAAATGAAGAAAAATAAGAGAAGCAAATTAAGAAAAGACCCATTAAGACATATAGTAACCAATGTAAGTGATCACAAAATAAACTCTAATAATGGCTAACAACATAGTCATGATGGATATAAATGAAAGTAGCAGAAAAATAGTTTTTGCTATTTTGAGGAGGCAGAAATTGGGGAGTCGCAGGGATCAGAATGAGGCATGAGTACAGTACGAGTCTTTCAGGGTTGTTTTTTGGGAGGTTTTTGTGTGGGGTCTGTGGCAGAATCATGGCACCAGTCCAGGAGGGGGAGGTCATCACATCGCCTCTCCTCTTTCCATTAATCTCTCCTGATTCCTGCTGTGGTCATCTCCTCATCAGTCCTCTTCAGAGCCTCCTCATCAGCCTGCAGGGGCCAATGGAGCAGAGTGGATGTGGCTCAGAAGAGACACAGATCTCCTCTGAGGGCTTCTTTCTGGGCAGGGTTATGTTGCATAGTGATCAAAGCTTCCCAGGTACTCCAGAGCAGCCCGGTAGCACAGCTGGTACTGATCCTAGAGACACAGAATAAGTTTTGATCAGCACGTAAGGAGGATTATAGCAGAGACAAAGTTGTACAGTAAAGTGGATTTATTTTCATTAGGAACTTCAGGTTCAGTTTATAATGTAAATATGTCACAAACATAAATCCTGTTCTGAAGCTTCCGGCTGACCTTCTGTTGTTTTAAAAAATTGCCCCAAATACCCTGTTAATTATCCCGCTACACAACACTTATATGAACCAAGCCAACCAGCGGTGAGGTGAAACGTGATCATAAAAAGATCTGATTTGGATCAAACCAATTCATTGATAGATAGATTATACAATCGATAATCTTGTTTTCAACACGGTACAGTCGTGGGGACTTAAGTTTCATACTCACTAAGCGATGTGACGTTTGTGGTTTTAAACTCATTGACAAAGTTTTACTGGGTTGCTTTTGCGTTCAGTGGACTGCCCCCTGCTGGTCATGAGATATAATGCAGGTTTAAGGCAAAGTCACTTTTCATATCTGAAGGCTACATCAGAGACATTATAAGGTGGAGGTGTGGAACTAAAGCGGAACAGAAATCTATGGGAGAACTCTGTAAACTCGGCGGTTGTCCCGCCCTGCCCTAACAGACCCATTCAACAGATAAACCAGTAAACATCTGCGCTGTGCATTGTCAGCTGTGCAATGTGGCACAGCTGACAGTTCTGTGTAGTTCTGTGCACTTCGTGATGTCGATCAACATGTTTGTTTATTGCTCTGGCAGGAGGAGCCATAGAGACGTGGATTGTGTCTGCACAGATACTAATGAAGCCACAATGTTGTGTTGCTTTTTGAATTTGTAGATAGAGGTACAGCCAAGATATGTTATTGTTTGGGGAGAATCAAAAAGATGTGTTATATTCTTTATGTGCTGTTTATGACTGTGCCCTTGTGATGAACGCCCCTGCATCACACTGATACCTCTGTCTGCACCATAGCCGGTCTCTGAGTTCGGAGAGTCTTGACGGTCTGGAAGAGGTCGACCACTCCTTCATACCTCATCCTTTCCAGAACGATGCTCAGAGTAATAAACACACCAGTCCTCCCAACACCAGCACTGGTAAACATACATTAACATTATTATACTGAAATGTATCACTTAAAGCTTCTCGTGTCAGATTTTGACAACCAAACCGATTATACAGGTCAAACATACACACGCTCTTAGTTACCTGCAGTGAACAGTGATGGGTCCATCTTGTCCGAATTGCTCTTTAGTTTTATGCACTTGGCCAATGAAGTCAATGAATCCCTCCCCGGTTTTTGGCACTCCTTGCTCTGGCCAATCCGTGAACTGAAACTGCCTGATGGTCCTCGATTGACCATCCTGGTTAATATGCAGGAAAATGGAAAGAAAAAAAAAGATAAATGGCTCACACAGAACGATCCCTGCCTCCCCCACCAGCTGGAAAGAGTGTACGAGTGATCTGCAGTCACATTCCTGCTGCTGCTAAAAGAGAACCTACCCGGGCATCAGTGACTTTGAACTCTCGGAGGATGTACTGAGGCATGTTGTACTCGGCCATCGGGTCCACAACAAAGTACTGGTAACGTGCAGAGCGCTCAGCAGGCCAGTACTGATGGCACTTTTCCTGAAAGATGGAGAGAAGATGATCGCGAAATGCATAACTGACTTGGAGTTTTAACACTGAGACCAAAATGCAACGATTAGGCCTCAGATTAGTGTGAAATGGGCAGTGGCTTCTGTTGCTGTCAGGCTGCTTTTGACCACCACGCTTTTTTGCTTCTGTGTAAGCACCCACAGCACAGCAAACAACTCCAGTGTCTGCTGATAAAGGAAATAAAAGCAGTGTGACACTTCAGCACCAGCTTCTTCGAGGACTTTGATAACACAGAGACTGGACAAAGGCTGACGTGGTGGAACAGGAGCATTCAGTTGAAAGCAGGTCATTGCTGAATTATAGCAAAATGTGAGTATCTGCATGTCCTTATGAATCATCAACACTGCTGTTTCTTGTAACATTTAAAAGTATATGACAATGAACTCTATGCATCGATGTTGTAACATACACAGAGCTGGAGAAATCCTGCATGACATCAGGCAGGCTGTAACGTCGAGCTCAGCTACATGCCCGTCAGCTCAGCTGATCTCACAGCTCGTCCATATCAGCTCAGCCCAGAACTATTTAAGCTGCCAGCCGCTTTGCAACCCACCTCCATGAGCAGCAAATCCATGTTGACATATAAAATCACTGCACATAACAGCCTTTTGTTTTACTGTTTATTATAAGACTGCATATTTAATGGACCTGAGAGGTGTGATGATCAAATAATAGATTCATACCTACCTAAAAAGCAAAAACAGACAAAACAAGAAGTTACAATGACAAAAATAAAAAAATTTAATTAACTTAAATTTTACTGAATAAAAACACGTCTTTCTTCATTTAAGTAAAGCACTATATTTTCTGCATATTCAAATTGTATATTCCACTTTTATACGCACTGATCCAACCATCTTTAGAAACCCATTACTGGATGGTATTTAGGAGTATATTGAACTTTTTGTCAAAGACTTTAAATCCTTGACAAACTTTGTCTTTACCAGTAGTTGAAAAATATTTATCGTACAAAATCCCACAGCCAGATGTTTCAAGCAGAGCCTTATGTGTTACGTACAGATCATTATACTCTTTGAAGTGTCATTCTACTTTGTATTAACAGTAAATTCAGTGTATACGAGTTTTATTCAAACCAGATTCGGCAAAATGTAGAAACATTTCATGCTCCTTAAAAAAGAAAGAAAGCATTTTTACTCATGTTAAAAATATACATGTGTGTATGCTCTGCCCTCCTTTTCCCTGTGGAGCCTTTATCATTACTTTCATTCCAGATTTCTGCTTGATGTATAGAAACGATTCAGATCTTGCATTGTTTTCAGTGCAACGTGACATAAAAGAAGGTGAAGCTGTTTTGTATTACCCGTCCCATCTCTCGGAGTTTGGTGAGCATCACTACGATGGTGGAGTTGTGCTCCCACAGCATTCTCCAGAAGTCCTCTGTGGTCTCGGCTAACGGGCCCTGGGTGGCCATGTAGGCTTTCTGCTGCCTGCAAATGGAAACAGAGACACAGAGCCTGTGTTTACTCCTCTGGGCTGCAGCAGCTCTGCTGCTATTTGGCTTCAGTTTTCTTCCACTTCAGCTCTGCTTCAGAAAATCGCTTTGGGTTTCTTTCTGTAAAGCAAAGTGACAGCAGTTAAATAATCTCACTGTTGCCCACTCATATTATCATGAAATGGACAGAAATCGAAAAGGTTTAGTTTGATCTGTCAAGGCTGCGAGTGAGTTCGTACATGTACAGTCCAATGAAAGCAAAGAAATATCTTTATTCTCATCTTCTTACCTGATTGTGATTCAGTAAAGTAAACCGTGTATGAGTTGCTTAGCCAGATAATCACCAGCTGCCCCGAACTAATTTTACCTGCTTTTTCATGTCAGTTAATGATCGACTCAGTGCTCCCAAAGAGATCTGTGATTTGGTTTTAGGAACTTGGGGGTCCGGGTATTTCGGGTGATGACCGACTTTGCCTGGCTGGTTCTGAGACACGTAAGCTGATAAATAATACCTTAGAAAACAAGAACTTGCTCCATTAAAATGTGCAATGGATCAAGTACATCTGCCTAAAATGCTCATTATGAATTACAGTCATGGTTTTTCACAATTCGTGACACTGCAAAAATAAAAGAGTTAATTTAGCTGCGGCTTCACCACATCCGGACAAGAGTTCTGGGCAATGACATCCCACAAGTGTTGAACGAACCTCTCAGGTGTTCAATATTTAATTTCACATACCCCTTTAAAGAAAATTTGATGAGTCAGCTGCTTGCTAATGTGTGCGCTGATTTTTAAATAGTTTTGCTTGAACACATAGCCTTTTTAACAGCTCTGTTAAAATGACAGATGCCACCCCAGCTGCTCCGCCGGCTCCAGGCGATCCTCTGCAGCTGGACACCACCAGGGGGCAGTGTTGACGCATATAACAGTGGGCCTAGGTAATTCCCACAGACTTGCATGCCTGGGTGTGTTTCTGTTATCTGTATATATCAGTGCTCTTGTGTGACACTGGTGGTTGGAGGCTTTGTTGTTTTTGGCTACATGTTTGTCCTCCTCTCACAAGCAGTGGAGCTAATATTTCAATACTCCATAATACAACAACCAAAACAAATATAGGAACGAACGCTGCTTATTTTGATGCTGTCACTTTACCTGCTGAGCGCTGCTGACTGACTGAAGCATTTAACCAGCAGCAGCTGGTTAAAGCCAGATTGTTGATGAGCGCCCAGAACAGTTTGAACCAAATGTTACTAAACTGTAGTAGCCCTAACCCTAACCCTCTAAAACAAAGCTCTGAATATTAGCATATATGCTAATATTCAGAGCTTTGTTTTAGAGACAAGGCTGGAGTTATTCTGCCTTTTTTTCTACTGCCAGCAGAAAATCAAAAGCCAACGTGTATCAGCCCGTCTCTAAGAACTCTCTGGATGTTCATGTTAAGCTGATGTCACTTAAGCCTCCTGGGATTGAATACAAAACTTTGGATGCTGCTTAAAATGTAAATAAAAACAGTGTGCAATCATTTGCAAGTTGGAAGCCTGAAAGCTCCACATTTCTATTCTTGGAGTAGAGTGGCTTTGCATGATGTGCAGTTCAAAATAATCCTTATTTACATTGTTATTGTTATCTTGGCTTAGCCCCCCTTTAAGGCAGCTTGTATCTAAATGGCTGACTAAGGCTTTAACAACATGTGGTGCAGCTTTTGTGACTATATTGATCTAAACATATGTATAATATGTCGTGTTACAGGGATGATCTGATATCGTCGTGTTGGTGTTGATCCAGGATCAACACTGCAAGTGACCAATCACATTGTTGTGACGTTATTCTTTGGCGCGCCAAGCCATTCGTGCATTTATGAAATTCCAGTGTTGCAAGGACAATATCAGTTCTGCTCAGCGTTTATTAAAGGGTCAGGGTCCGTTGATCGGCAGACAGAGGCGGTTTCTTGCAGCTTAAGTACAGTTTTTTGTTTTACGGCGTTTTTTTCCGAAGACGCAAAAGTATGACGTCACAACATTCTGATTGGTCCTGGAACAACATTTACTATGTTGATCTGGGAACAACACCAACACGACCATATCAGATCGTGCCATCATACAGAGCCAAGAGCAGAAAGGGTGCAGCAGAATATAGTCCTTATTTAATACACCATTAACCATGAATTATCGCATCCCTGTGCTGTGTGATGGGGCCATCAGCTTGCAGCACTGCTGAGGTATTATTATTACCAGGTTGTTTGGCTATCTGCCTTCAGCTTCTCTGTTTTTGTTTCTTTTCTAAGGTTGAGTATTTCTCATCTTCCTCACACCACAAACAAATGACGGGCTAATCAAGCACAGTAATAATTTGGTCAGCGAAGCATTTAGTAGTGATTTTGGCACTGTGGGCAGGTGTCGGCTCCTGCTGGACAAAAGAAATTTCCATTTCCATAAAACTTGTCAGAAGATGGAAACATGAAGTGCTCTAAATACCCTGGTACAAGCTGTGTTCACTCTGGACGTGATAAAACACAGTGTGTGAAGGACCAAAAAGCTCTCCAGAGAGTGATCCGTACAGCAGAACGCTGCTGCAGGATTGCTCTCCCCCCGCTTCAGGACACCTACACCAGGAGATGCCGGACTAGAGCAGATACTGAAGGACCCGTCCCATCCTGGCAACAAACTGTTCCAACTTCTGCAATCTGGTAGAAGGTTCAGCATCTTCCGGGCAAGGACAGAGAGACTCAAGAGGAGCTTCTATCCCCAAGCCATCCGTGCCCTAAACACACACACCCGCCCTCTCACATCATCTATAACTGACTGAGTCAGGACTCTTCCAGACACTAAACCAAGGCACAATGTACATTTCAATTCCTTTAATTTTAAATATGTTTATATTGTCTATCCTGTAAAATAGTCAGATGTCTATTCATATTAATGTACAGAATTCACCTGCTTGCTGCTACTACTGCACATTCACCCAGTGTATATACTATATGTATGTATATATATATATATAATGTTCTTCCTCTACACCCCCCCAATTTTTTGCACATGTCGAGGAGCGTGTCAGGCTACATTTCACTGTGTGTTATACTTGTATAACTATGCATGTGACAAATAATAAAGAACCTTGAACCTTGAACCTTGAAGCAAAAAGCACCAGCAGATGACGTGGCATCCCAAATCACCAAAGAAAAGCAGTAATGCAGTTTCCTCTGATTCAGGACTGTGATGGTGTAGCGCCTTTCTTCAAGACACTTGTGTGTGACAGCTTTTAATGTTCCTCACTCTACTACTTACGAAGCGCTCCCAAATTCTTGACAATCCACAAAAATCGGTGGTCATCTGTCGCTTGGGTTTAAGATCTTTTCATGAATATACTCGCTGCAAACAGCCTTTTGAGCAATGACCTTCTGTGGCTTCCTCTCCTTGCAGAGGGTGCTGATGATCATCACCTGGACAACTTTCAAGTCAGCACACTTCCCTGTGGTTGTGTCTGCTGAACTAGACTGACAGATATGTGGTTCATATTATTTGAAAAGCAGCCAAAATATTTCAATAATTTGAGATACTAGACTTTGGAATTTCTTGAGCTACAAGCTATAATCATTGAAATACCTCAGTTTGTATGTAATCAGTATAGCATATGTGAAGGTTTATCTTTTTGAAATTATGAAAAAATATGAACCAGTTAAAATTCTACATGAAGCAAGAGTTTCAGGCATACTCGCTGACAGAAACGAAAGCCAAATCAATAACCCAGAAAAGTTAATAGATTTTCCATTAATATTAGACAAATTAAAGCATTTCACAGTTAATAGTGAGAACCACAATAGAGTTCTATCAAAAGTTAATTAAGCAGGAAGCAGATTTCACTGTTGTAACTTTTGACTCATGCAGAGTTAATAACATTGTGGTGTAAGCACTCGCTGCCTTTGTATCTCGCAGCGCAGTAAGTAGGAGAATAACGAATGGTGATACACAAAGACGTCACCGGGCATGTCCACTAATCATCATAATCACGTGCATTCCCCTCACCTTAATCTATCCTAATCCATGCTTCGCTCTTTAAAGGCTGAGCTCAGTGAGGGATGGAGCTCCCGAATCTCACTCCGCTCTTAATTACCGACACAGGAATTAGAGAGGAATTACACGACACCCCTGCCTCTTTCCGTTGCCTCCCTTTGGTGGGGGGTACTCAGGGGACTTCATTAGGTGCTGGGAGCCAAAAACAACATACACCCACCCTGCATGTAAGATGGGAAGTCCTGACTCAGCCACTGCTTTCTGTGAAAGTGCGCTAGAAAACTTTCAATAAGTCTTTTCATAAAAGAGCCCGTGATTAACGTGACGTGTGACAATGTCGGTGCTAATGTTGTGAGAGACATGTGTACTGTTTATGAAATCACATTGTGACGTGTTGGGCTGTGACTAAGAGTCTGAGGGACACTTTATGCTGCTAGGCTAATGTCAGAGTCACTCTGTTTATCGTGTTTCTGGACAAAGATTGGGGAAGAGATGTTAGAAAATAAACATCATGTTGTCTTCAGTTTGGTAACTGTTTACCAAGGCCGTGCATTGAGGGCACTCATCAATAACTTTGGAGTCATTTTCCAGCTGAAATCTATACAAACACAAGTTGTTTTTTGCAGCCGACGACCTGCTGGCCATTTCAAAGAATTTGATATTCATCTGTGCTTATAAATAAACAGCACTGTCTAAACATGCTTTCTACACCTGAAGTAAGGGGAGGTGACGGACTGTGATAGTGCTCAGCGATGCATCTCGCAGCTGTAAGCTTACTGTAAACAGAAGACAATGTTAGCAGACTGAGAATCATCACTCGCCGTCATAACTTTCAGAATAAAATCTGAGCAACAACATGAAAGTTTGTGAGTTGAATTTTAGCCCAAAGCCCAAGTGACCAACTTTGTATATCCTGAACCATATCATCATGCGATCATACGAGTTCTGGCTAAAGCTGTGGAGACGATCATGACTCGTGTTGTCACATGATCTTTTGGGCATCGTGCTACATCGTAGAGCTCCAAATGCAGACTACAGGAATAAGTAATATGAAGCATATAGACTGCATGTTCTTCAAATCAGCGTTACTTTGAATCTCAAATTCATGCATGTCTCTACTTTACTATGTTTTATTGCAATGTCAGTGTTTCCTTGATCCAAGAAGACAATAAAATCAACTTAACCTAAACTGTTTTCATTATGTTTTTGCACATAAATGTTGATAGAAATAAGAAAAGGACTGATCAGATTTCTGGCCTTCATACTGAGCTATGATCACACAGGCATTAAGCTGAGTGTCTCCTCAGTTCATTTCCCTTCTATAAAGGTAGAAAACCCTCAAGGTTTCTTCATGTCCAAAGACAGAACATGGACACAGACGGCAGTCGCGTCGTGGACCTGTTGGTGTAATCAGTTCATTTCTCTGACATGTCACTGATCTCAAACAGCCTATCCATTCACAAGAGGTGGAAAAAGTGGGAGAATGAACAGGCCTGTCAATAAAACCAATTTGTTTTGACAACTGACACAACAAAGGGATGTGAGGCGGTGAAACACCGGACTCCATGTCAGCCTGTAATTTAATGCTGTCAGCTGCCACAGAGAAGGTCCAACCCCCGGCTCATTAGAGGTGCAGCAGCTGAGCAGAAATGCGCCGCACTACTCATTTCTGTGAAGTGATTTCTGTGGGCTCACCTGTACCCGTCGATGAAGCTGGCATTGATGTAGTCAGAGCCCTCCACCCCTCTGATCGGCTGCAGGCAGACGCGAGTAGACTCGAAAGGCATGATGTTCACCAGGCGGTTCTTGAATTTGTTGCACGGCAGGTTGGCACTGATGAATCTTGAGGTATGTGCTTTAGAGTTGGCCAGTTTCTGCAGAGACAGAAGAAAGGACAGGTGATTGCAGCTACACGGCAGCATCCACTGTCTATCATCTGCCTCTGGTCTTTATAGTGCTAATCCAGTGTGGCGCGTGAGCAAGGTTGTTAAAGGGCACGAGGAGCTAACGTTCGTACTGATGCACGAGAATGATGCACTTTGAGACCATCCTTTTTTTCTCTGACTTCAAATGAATGTCGGATACTGTTGTGTGTTGAAGCTCATCCTGAAGATGCTGAAAAGTCTAAACAAATCCTGAAACATTTAGTGTGAGCCGACAGGCCTGTGACAGTGCAGATCAAACCAGAGAAATAAGATGTTTGGATGCAAACCTAGCTGCGTGAATGATTTCATTCTCAAATTTTTCTTTTCAGTTTCGGTGGGGAGGAGGTGTTTCTTTACTGACAGGCACTAATGTGAGACCTCTGCACTGCAAGTGCAAGTGCAGTGAACTGAGGATCAAAACCTAATCACGCTCTGTTTAGATTTACAGCCACCCTGCTTGCATTAAAAAGCAACATAATACTGAATGCTGGGCATTCCCCCTGCTGCAGGACAGAAGCTGCTTAAGCCACTGCACTTTTGCTAAAGCAGTTGAAGACAGTGGATTGCTGCAGATCATCCCGTATAAAACTATCTAACCTGGGACGACCTTCTCTCCCGGTTTGTCCTGGCTCTTGCTCTCCCTCTGCAGCTCCCTCTACTCCAGCCTCATCAGGAGCTCAGAAGTTAAGCTTTAACAACTTCTCCTCTGAGAAGAAGGAAAATCTTCCTTCTGCCTTTGCTTGCACTTGAGTATTACATTTACATGTACAAACCAGGCCATGATAGCTATACTTTTACTGACTGCAATGTTGTAGTAACTGATTCGGACTTTATGATTTAAAATCTACCTAAAGTAGGCTGGATGGATATGAGTCTTGCAGATCCCCGTATTCCAGGGGACTCCAATTTAAATAAACAAAAATGCTTTTACCCTCATGGCATGGTTGTGTCAATGATCCATCCACCCATCCCCAAAACCGGTTTAATATTTTTCTCTAGATGCATTAAAGTGTTTACATGTAGTGAATCTGACTCTGAGACTACTACTAGCACTGCAGTCATTTAAAGCTCATTTCTTTTATTCTTAATTTGCACTGAAACATGGTAACACACAGTGTGTGTACTGTACATTGTTATGGACTGACCTCTAGTTTACTAGCGGACAGAAATGCAGTGAGTTTGCACAACAGAGTGAAAAATCCCAACAGAAGGTGTTTGGGTTGGACTCCTATCACCTTCTCCTCATTGATGATCCTGAAAAGCCTGTAAGAAACTAAAGGTGCAGCTGCTCTCTCATCTTTTTCCATGACTTAAAGTGTCTGTCATTGAATCCAAGCACAGTCGAGGCAGTTACTGTATGTGTTTAAAGTGCTTCCTTAAATATACTGAGTGCACAAGTCCAGATCTGCTCACCTTAAACTCCAGTTCCATAGCTGTCACCGCCTCTCCAGCGGGCACCTGGGTGAGCTTCTGGATGTGGGCGTACAGGTTGCGGGCAGGGACTTCTGTGTTGCCACAGACTGCAGCTTCCAGCAGGGCCTCGTGGACGAATATGTACTGATCCTCTGTCTGCACCATGTAGTTCCTTTGAGCTCGCATGCACGTCACATGACCGTATATGTCCACCGACTTCTCGTGTTTCATCCTCTCCAACATGGCGTCAATCACAATAAAGCAGCCCGTCCGGCCCACACCGGCACTGACGGGAGCACAGAGAGGAAACACAGGCGTCAGACCAGAGATCCCTGAGCGCTTCACATCTTTCCCCTGACCACTGTGGCATTTCCACGGGCCGGGAACAGCATCGAAATCCTCATGAATACCAGTCCAAACCAGTTACAAATGGGTCCTCGTGCCTCCATAAAGATTCACTGAGAGACGAGGCTGGCCTTTAACATTATGGAGGCAAGGAGGGGCTCATTGATTCCACTTTTATGTCATTGGTTGATCAGGGTGATTTCGTTTATATGCCTGCTTGCTCACAACGCTTACACGTTCTGGATTTGTCTGTCATGGCGCACAGAGATTCACGATGGACCTTAGAGTCTCTACACCTCATTGAATATTGCTCGGCTTGGATAGGCTGCTTTGTCCTTCTGGAGACACAAGCATCAGTAAAATCTTCTTTTACAAGGCCGTTCTTGGTCTTTCTTATTGACCTACACATGAAGGAAATTATAGATGGTTATTGTCTTTGGTTCAAAGACTTATTCGTGGCACCTGCACTTAAAGCTCACATTAAATTATAAAAAAGGCCATTTTAACTGATCTGGAGGCAGATCGTTAAAGTTGCCTAAACTAGTTATTCTGACACAGATCAGCTACGTTTCCTCAGTGTTGAGCTTTACGATCATGCACTTTTTACCTGTTTCTTGTCTTTTGCCGTGTTCATAATTCGTTTATGATACCACTGCTGAGCTTGGCCAGGACACTCTTGTAATAGAGATTTTTAATTTTAACAGTAAAAAGGTAAATAAATGATGATATAAATTTAAAAACTGTGAGTTAATGGAGCTAACAAACTGCAGTCCGATATGGAAACTTGTTTTATCCTATTGTGTGGCAGAAGTAAAGCGATTACTCTACAACCTTGATTTTAGTGAATGGACCAAACTGCTGTGAGCCATTTGAAGAACAGTGCATATCCAAAAATGTATTGTTTTGAACATATAAACAGGACAAGAGCTTTCAGAGTATATCATTGTATTATTTGCCATTATTTGGTTCCATCTACAATGTTGTGCTGTGGACGACGAGGCCCACAGATTGCACCGTGAGCACTGCAGGATGTCAGGGTTACAGGATGACTGTGGGTTTTAAAGTGCAGCTCAGGACCTCTGCATACGTGCTCATGTACTTATTGTGTTATAAATAAAAATACCTGCAGTTTATATCTAACATCCCCTTATGGGAATATATGAATTCTGGATTTGTGCTGCAGAATTGGAAATGGAAAAGCCAGATACGGTTCTCTGACTTTATGGAAATGTAATATCTGTTCCATAAGGAAGAAATATATTTGCTTTTTGTGTCTAAATTTGTACAGTATAAGCAGACCAGTCATTTGAGATGCAGAAAAAAGAAGAAAAATCTATTTCCTGCTCGCCTTAGAACAGTTTCCATCCTTAATGTTAATAAATGGATATTTTTTTAATCACTGTTATTTAATTATAAATTGTTAGTTAACAAAATTAACAAACATAATAAAGTGTAGTAGTTATTAACTTGTTTGTAGAACATTACTGTAAAACTGCATCTGATTATTAAAATGATAAAAAAGCAGTTTCTGTATTTTTTAATTTTATTGACTGTTAAATACAAAATAATGAAAGTTCCTGAACAGTTAATATAAGGTGAGAGTGCAAAATGAAACCATACATTTTAAGATTGTACCTTTTATGTTGTAACTGGTGTTTTATGCAGGTTGATAAAAAACGGAGGAAACAAACATCCAAAAGCTGCCGCGGCACATGGGAGTCCCTGACGACAGCTATGTGTCACTTCCTGTTTCTACACAACCTTCAGCAGTGTCCGTTTGGAATTTTAAGCTGACTTTGAAAGGACGGCAGAGGAGAATGAAATCGCGAGGGAACAGTTCGTTCATATGATGCATTCTTCATGCGTTCAGCATGTCGTGACATTAAAACGAACCTTCGCTGAGAGCAGACTAATGAAGAAGAACGAGTTCTGCTGGCCAAGAGCCGCATAAAAGCGGAAACATTTCCAGGACAAAGAAAAGCGTATAAACGATATTATTGGTTTTTTCCTCCCAATGCAGCAGATGGCCCCGCCCCTCCCTGACGCCGGTCCTGCCACAGGCTTCTTCCTGTGAAACGGGAGTTTCTCCTTCCCACTGTTGCCAAGTGCTTGCTCACAGGGAATCATCTGATTGTCAGGCGTTTCTCTGCATTATTGTCACATGAAGCACCTTTAGGCAGCCGTTGTTCTGATTTGGTGCCATATAAATCTGGTGGAGAAGTATAGATGTTAGAGTCTGTGTGTTTTGCTGGTGTCCTTACTTTGCAGGCTTAGCTTTGTGTTTGGGTCTTTCTGTATTTTAGTATTCATAGTTTGGACTCTGATACTCACGGACTGGCTTCTTTTGTTTGTTTGTGATTTTGGTTTATTCCATTCTTATCACCCTCAGTGTTTCCTCACTGTATGTTATGTTGTAGTGTGATGTTTGTTTAATAGTCCTTCTTTTGGCTATTTCCTGATTTATTTTGTCTTTCTGATAGTTTTACTTCTCCTGTCCTGTGTTCAATTATCCATGATTATCTCATGTGTAAATCTATAATCAAGCCCTCCCCCTTTATCCATGTCTTAGCATTTATCTACCCTCCCTGTGCGGCTTGTTTGTGTATTTCGTCTTTCCCCAGTGGACTTACTATTTTTGGTTCTGTGCATGAACCTAATAAATGTGTTTTTCTGTTTTACCCCTGCCTGCTTCTGAGTCCTGCATTTGGGTCCCTTTTCCTGCACTATATGACAGCAGAAACAGGAAGTGACATCCATCCAGCATAAGGGACTCTGTTCCCTCCATTTAAAGAGAAATAAACGACATTTTTTGTAAAGTGAAATAATGCGTTGTTGGCGATTCTTTTGTAACAGGAAGGCTGGACAGTATTCTGATTTACAGAATCAAATACATTTCTGTTCATTTGACCAACTTAACTCATTCTTGTAAACAGATCAATGGATTTCAATTATAAACCATGTTGTATGTGAACACATGAGACCATGATGAACAACACACTGCCACATTAGGGCGCAGAGTAAAATATGCACATTAGTTGTTTTTCTCCAGTTTCCTCCGTTTGCTTTGCTTTTTCTTTATTACAGGTTGGAGACTAAATGCAGTATGAGCTTTAGATACTGAAGTATTTCAGTGCTACACTTTGAAATCACTGATCCCACTTCTTCACAGAAGAAGTGGTGTGAAGGTCCTTCAGACAGCAGGCAGGGAGCACGCTGCCTACAGAAAACTGGACTGGCTTTTCAGATCCTTGCCCCTGTTGTTCCTTTGATAAGTCTGGTTTAAAGCTCCCCAGATCAGCTGGGTTGGTAAACATGAGTGTGCTGTGTGCAGCGTACGAAAACACTTTGAAGGATTTCTGTTTTCTTTCGGCACAACACATTTTCTTTGATGGGTTAGCTGTGAGGAACGTTCAGCACTTAAAGCAAAGTATTTAAACAGAATCGCTGCTCTTGGCTTAAAGGTGTTAGTATGCTTTGAACAAACTAGGTTGCGACTTATTGTCCAAGCATGTCTAAAGGCAGATTAATGTTTACACTGGAAATTGGGGTGAAAAGGCTTCTGTGAGAGCTTCCTCCAGGCTGCATCTCTGTCTGCCTGATTCACCTCTAGCACTTTGGTGTATTTGCATTTGTGTTCATAGAGAAATAAATTGCACAAATGCAAATGTCAGGCACGGACGTACCAACAGTGTTTAAAACTCACTTTTATCTTCGTTCTAAAATGATTGCGCCGTAGCTGTGAAAAAGGTTCAGCTGGTTTTGTAACAAGATCAATGTTAGCCTGAGACGAAGTTAAAAAATATCAGAAATTTAGGATAATATCTGACTTCAGCTACAACGTTCTCACACAAGACTTGAATAAATATATGAATGAATTACTAAACAATACAGATCAACAGATGGAGACAGAAAACAGGCAAAGCAAATAAGTATATTAAATCAATATCACACAGAGTAGCTGTGAAAACCTTGCAAGATGCAAGAGCGTGCATGTCCCTTAAAGGGGGCTGGTTACTGGTTTGAGAGTTGCATACACGAAGATGGTTTCCAGCAATGTCACATGATCTGAAACAATAGTTTTTGAGCATGCTGCAGTATTTGTGTTAATGTAAGATAAGGTCTACCTGCAGTGAACCACCATGGGTCCGGCATCTTGAGGATTGCAGGACTTGATTCTGCGTAGAAAGGCCAGTGTTGGGGTCGGATACTCAGGCACTCCATGGTCCGGCCAAGCCAGAAACTGGAACTGTCGAACTTCTCTTTTTTCACTGGAGCCATTCTGTTGACACATTTACTCAAGTTTGTCACTCATAAAAACAGACCCCAACACACTAATGTGATTATGAGGCTAAAAGATTCACTGGCGTAAATTCAATTATCTGAATGATTAATGCAAGAACTTCTTATTATTTGTGCATCACAAATGCACTCTGAGCTGCACTCAGAAGCACACAAAGTGTCCTTGGTGTATGATGACGTTTTCATAGCTTTATCAGTGACAAAAATAATATCAGGCACAACACACTTTTCCCCCCAATTCAGGCACCAAGGCCACAATCTGCTTAGACCAGGGGTGTCCAAGCTCGCGGTCCATTTTTAATTAGCCCGCAAGTAATTTCATAAATAGAATAGCCGCACTTGAGTGTATTGCACTTCTTAATTTTAACACCAGGGGGAGCTACTGTTGATCAAGGCAGTTGCTCCACCAAAAAGGACATCACAGAAGAAATTTACCCCCAAGTTACTAAACATGACAGAACCAAAGAAGCAAAAGGTAGAAAGTGAGTGCAGAAAATTTCAGACACGGTGGGAGAGTGAAGATTTCTTCAAAGAACTCAAGGGGAAGCGTGTCTGTTTGATCTGCACTGAGACTGTGGCAGTTATGAAAGAGGATAATGTACGACGTCATTATGAAACCAAACATCAGGCCTGTGCATCCTACACTGGTGCTGAGCGAGAGCAGAAAGTAACTCTCCTGCAGGGTCAGCAGCAGTATTTATTTCGTGCTCAAATTGTCCAGGAAAAGGCTCCAATAGCCGCTATGAGGTCGCCCAACTCATCGCGAGACATGGCGAGCCTTTTTCAGATGGAGACCTCATAAAACACGGCCTCGTTAAAGTCACCGAAATAATGTGTCCGAAAAAGTGCAGAACTTCAACAACGTCAGCGTGTCCAGAAATCCAGTCGTGCGACTCACTGAAGACTCGTCAGCCAACATTAAACTGCAACTTTCTGATAAAGCTGTGCTTTTGATTTTTACTCCATCGCAAGCGATGAGAGCACCGATGCTCAGACGCCGCACAGCGGCTAATTTTTTTGCAGGGAGTGGACGAGAGCACGAGCGCTTTAAAAATATATTCCACAGTACCCGTGTGTTAATAAGCATGCATGTGCAGATACACATGCTTCAAATATCAATAATGCGCATCAATTCTGTCACTACCCTGCTTTTGCACCACTTTCTTATCTGCATTTTTCTTGTTAACACACAGAGTAATACAGTAAAGTTAAGGTTATATACCTAATTTCTAGTAAGTGGCCCCGCCCCTCCTATATTTTTATGTATGTGGCCCTCAGTGAAAAAGGTTTGGACACCCCTGGCTTAGACTCTTAAGTACTTTCTAGACAAGAAAGAATATTTTCTATCCTTTTAAAGCTGCGGAAGCCTTAATCAGCACGGAGTGCTGCAGGGATGACCTTTTTTGTAGGCCAACCCAGAAGGTAGCATGTCTTTAGCATCCCAATGACTCCTTTGTCAGTTCCTTATAAAAAAGTATGTGGCTTTTGGATTATCAGAGAAAAAAGGTTCTGTGGGAAACACTAGTTTATAATACTTGCACACTGGTGAGCAGAATTAGGTCCATGAGCTAAAGACATTTTGTGATTTGCAATTGCGAGAGTTCAGCAATCTGTTTGTTAAGTGATTAAATTATGATCCTGTTTCCATTTTTCCTCGGATGTATGAATGTTAAATTTTACCATGACACCTGGAGCAGCAGTCTCAGATCATTTTACTGAAATTGAAAGAATTTGGACTTGTTTTCGTTCTTTGTTATGCTTCAGTTTTTATTTGCTTTTGAACAATGAAGGATCTGGAAACGACTGATGAAGCGAAACTTAACAAGCGGATAAAAAATGACTCTCCTTTGTTTGCTGAAAGTAAACTGAATATACAGGGTGAAAAATACAGATACTTAGTTTATTAGTATTGGTGTTTAATTTTTCTACATATTTTTTATATGTCTGGGTCTACTGTTAGTGAAAAATAGTGACTGATGTGATTTAACCTCCACCAGGCGGTTGCCAAACTGCATAGCATAAATTTAGAGATAGGTTACAGTTAAGCCGTATGCTAACGAAGCTTAATCTCAACAACAGAAGATTCTAACTTTTAAGCAATTTTCAAACAGTCCAGTGGACTAAGATGTGACGCTGGCTTCCAGCCATACCACCCTGAGCACACCCAGTCTTGTCTGAGCTTGGAAGCTAAGCTGGGTTGGTCCTGGTTAGTGTTTGGATGGGAGGTCGCTTGTGCAGCTGTGGGCTCAGTAGACAGAACTGGTCGTCTACTAATTGGAAAGTCAGAGGTTTGATCCCTGATCTGTCAAAGTATCCTTGGACCAGATACTGAACCCTGAGTTGCTCCTGGTGATCTGTGTAACTAAACGAATCAACAGCAACATGGTGGTCTTACCTTATAGAGGGCAAACGTTCTCACACTGTACGTAGCCAGCTCCAGCGTGTCCAACATGGTCACTTGAATCATCCCGTACGTCTCCGTGCCTCGACTGGGCCAATACTGGTCACATTTCACCTACAAACAGAGACAACGTAAAGGACTATTTAGCTCTACAACCAGTGGTGTCGGAAGTAAATGGTAAATGGCCTGTATTTATATAGCGCTTTACTAGTCCCTAAGGACCCCAAAGCGCTTTACATATCCAGTCATCCACCGATTCACACACACATTCACACACTGGTGATGGCAGCTACATTGTAGCCACAGCCACCCTGGGGCGCACTGACAGAGGCGAGGCTGCCGGACACTGGCGCCACCGGGCCCTCTGACCACCACCAGTAGGCAACGGGTGAAGTGTCTCGCCCAAGGACACAACGACCGAGACTGTCCAAGCCGGGGCTCGAACCTGCAACCTTCCGATTACCAGGCGAACTCCCAACTCTTGAGCCATGATCGCCCCATGGAGTAGGTGTTGATAGATTGGTTGGTGCAGTAACTGCAGTGATGTGACTGCTGTGCTGGACTCAGCTGGTGAAAAGAGAGAGCTGGAGATGACCTTACCTTTGGCCTCAAGCTGCAGACAGTGACTGAGAGAACAGGATCATATATGCACATGACTGAAACAAGCACCTTTCTAACGGTGTCTGGTCTCAGGTAATACCTTGGTATCCCTCTGGAAGCTGAAAGAGGGGGCTGGGGAGAGGGAGGTCTGGGCATCTCTTCTGAGATTGCTGGCCTGTGACCTGGACACCGGAAATGTGACCCTTATTTGCAGTGTTTTTGGCCACCGTTGGTCTAAACGAATGGTATTGACCCAGGGTAAGTTTGGCTTCCTCAACTACGTTCCACTGTAGACGGTGGAACTTGTGGTATTTGGGGCACAGCACATTTACCAGGGCTATATCAAAGCTAAAAGTACCATAAGTAGTCTAGATTAGGCCCTGACGTACATGCCATTGGGATACCTTTTTTATCACATGAACTACCGGCAATATCAGGAGAGTTGGGTCGGGTGAAAGCCAGATTTGTTTTTTCCTACACATCAGGAAACAGCCCGTGTGATGGATATTTAGATTCTCTAATGTTCCTCCATCAGATAATCACGAAAAAGCTCAGGGTTGTGATGCCTGTGTGGAAACAGCGTCTACAGAAAGTAGTAAAATAAGTCCTTATGCATGCTACATGTAAGGATGGAGAACTCAACAATGCTCTCACCTGATTCTCCTGATATATTCATTCCTATATGAAAATGGATTTGGAAAAGGACTCAGTGATTACATTACACAAGATTAGACCATAATCATAATCTTAGACCCTCACAACCCCAAGCTTGCAGGATGATTTACTTCACATGGCCCCCAAATGATTATTGCCAAGGAAGCTGCATGTAATAACTAATAAGAGAAACTTGTTGGTGTGTCTAATGGCAGCCTCTGATTTTATAGTCTGTAAATAATGGCAGGATGTGTTCATTTGATTGTGGGCCATGCACATTAGCAGGAAGTGTGGACAGACAGGTTGTCACCTCTGCTCTCAGGTTAGAGAGCATCTAATATTTGCTGCGCCTCTGGTTGAACCACAGAGGCTGTTATTGGCTCTGGCAGAGGGCTGATGGCCACTGTCACAAATAGTAATGGCACAGTGCTGTGGCACTCAGCTCTGCCCTGTGGTTGTGGAGTTATTAACAGTGAGAATGAGGGTTTCACATCATTACTCACATGAACGCCGTTTCTACCCTGCTACCTGCCATGTGATTCCACAGGCGGCGTGCTGCTGCTGAGCCAAGCTCATCAGTACTGCGAGTGAGCTACGTTCAGAGCAGTAAATCAGAGGATCGACAATCCTCTTCCAGCCTCCTGTCTTATATTCTCCTGTTTGTGATGTATTTTCCATTGTGAGAGAATCAATGAATTCCATCCAGACAGCAATGGAGCAAAATATTAGAAAATATATCAACTGTGCTCTGATATTCTCAAATTATGGGTTGCAGCAAGCCACCACCTCTCTCCCTCCATCAGCTGGGATGATGCGTTTTTGTATGACTACAACATATTGTGTCAAAATCAATAATGCCTCTTTGAAATTTTCATCAAACCCAAAAACCACTTTATTTGTAAGACATTTTGCTCTACATAAAAGACAGGTTCACCTCCACTGCACCTGCACACTAACATGATAGTTAACAGGCAATGGAAGTAAAAATGAACATCAATGCTGAAGGAGAGGAGGAAGACCGAGTGCTTCGTTACTGAGTTTAAAGTGAGGCCCAATGTGTGTCACGTTGTATCCACATACCAGCAGAGATACGGAGCTGTGGATGTGAAACGTCCTTGAACTGAAAAGAGGCATACAGCTATAGCACAATATGTTTCTTCAAGCCAAATCTCAAAGTGATGGAGCTCGAAAAGGAGCAACACAAACACTGAGCAGGGATTTTTAGTTTTTTTGCAACTGATGCTCTTTTTGGGGGTCGCTTCGTGTCAGAAGTTTGTATGGTACACATAAACTCGATGGTTGAAGACTTTTTTGTAGTAGCAGAACATTGCACTGATAAGCACTCCTGCCTCACAGGAAGAAAGTTCCTGAAGGTGCTGCTGTGCAGATTTGCTCTGCCCGCTTCCTCACACAGTCCACAGATATGGTGTCAGGCTCATTGGTGATTCTTAATAGGTCACATGCAAGAGTCTATGCTTGTCTGTCTTTCTGCATTAGTCATGTGATGGGGACTATCAGCTTGCCCAGAGTGTATTTCACCTGAACAGCCAGGATAGCCTCCAGGAGATATGGTCCATGTGAGCCTAAGCTTGATAATTAGGAAAGTGAATAGATGGATGCCAGAGGACTAAAGCAGTGGTTCACACACAGTCACTTACGTGTCAGGCAACTTTGTGCAGTTTGTAGTTTTCTAAATTCAACTGGACATATTCCTTTAACTTTAACTGGCAAAAACTTCATGAAGTTCTTCGTAAATAAAACTGCAGCTATTAGTGAAAAAACATTTACAGCTGTCAAGTACAGCAACTGTAATAACTCCTGATATTTACTTATATTATAACGTTAAAGATTTCTTCCTCTAAACCATCAATGTGGCTTTCAGACCCCATTCCTAGAAGACCGCTCAAAGAAGCTTCCCCATTAACTATTGTTTTTAAATTTTAAATATGATGAATCTATTGCTTAATGGGCCACAGTCCACGGGCTTTTAAGGTGCTGCTAATTAAACCGTTACTTTATAAAAGCTGTGTAAGCTAACCACAGACCAATTTATAACCTTCCTTTTATTTCAAACGTTTTTGAAAACGTAGCTGACAAACACCGAACTGATCAGCTGCAGACAAATGTTTGAGTCCGATTCAGAATTCATCTCAGCACAGAAACAGCATGAATGAAGGCTACAAATGATCTTCTTTTGAGAGTCTTCTTCATATACGTTATTTTTGTAATTATGTACCGAACCACATATATATTATATATGGAATCACAGGGTTATGTGCTGGGACCAGGTCCACTTACATTATACATGCTCCCAGTCTGGATTTGGGAGACAGCCTCTCTACATTTAAGAGGCTTAAAACTTTTCTTTTTAGATAAAGTTTATAGTTAGGACTGGATCACATGACTCTGCATGCTCTCTTAGTTGTGCTGCAGTGGGTCTAGGCTGCTAGTGTTCTGTTATTGTTTATTGTTCTCTGTCTGCATTAGAGCTGCAAGTCTGCAAACATACACAGCCAAAGTGCACAGGATGCTACAAGCAGAGCGTCCCTGCATGTTAGACAGAGGTGTGTTTAGTGTTTATTATGTGTTTTTGATTGGAACTGCTGTAAAACAGACAGAAAACAACGTTTTATTTCCATTAACACCAGCCTCTCTCCTTACTCGCTGTCTAGCCTGCTGAACCTCAGCCACTGTCTGTCTCTTATCCACCACTCCAGATTTGAAATTTGACATCTTTCCCACTTTTTGTGCTTCTATTCATCTGGTTTTGTCTAGGTCGCTTGGTTTTGAGGTTGTTCAGGTTGTTCTGGTTTCAGATGCCCCACGCAGGAGATTCTCCCAGAGTATATAACTTCTTTAACCCCCAAAAAATAGCCCTGAAGGAAGTACCAGAAAAAGCTTTATGTTTAGGTTCAGGCCATAAAAAACTGTCTGAAATGAACGGAGCTCACCCGTGACTTCTCCTCCAGGCGAGTCATCATAACGATGGTGCATGTCCTCTGCTCCCATACCATCCTCCAGAAGTCACTTAGCGTCTCTGGCAGCGGACCCTGGGTAGCGATGTAAGCGTTCTGTTTCCTGTACCCGTCAATGTAGTTGGCATTTATATAGTCACTACCTGGAACTCCTTAAGCAAGAAGCACAGTTGGACATAATGAGCAAACAAAAACAAATGGCAGCAGATCAGAAAATGGAGGTCGACTACTGCCTGTTTCTCACCGTCCACGGGTGTGAGGATGACCCTGGAGTGGTCGTAAGCAATAACATTTGCATAACGGTTCTTTGGCTTGTTGACCTCCAGGTTGGAGTGCTCCCAGGTGAACTGCTGTCCTGGATCAATAGACTGGACACACAAGCGTTGGGAGTGAGAGGTGGGTGAGAGAGCATCTTTACTCTTCTTTGAGAGACGAGTGCAGGCCGATATATGTGACATAAATTCATCCTCCCTCCTTCAGCCTGCAGCTCCATCACCTGGTTGATCTTTAAGCCCCTGAATCCACATTCCACTCCTAAAATCTCATCCACCCACCTACTGGCTCGGTGTGTGGTGAATCAAGGAAAGCACTGAGGTGAGGTTTAGGACAATGGCCTTAGACATGTCTTTTTCCTCATATGAGACTGAACGATGGGGACCACTTGCATCATATTTAAAGTGAAGAGATAAGGACCTGTGTTCGATTTTATTTCTCGGTACCAACAGTAAGGCAGAGGCAGGAAAGCAGTCAAACTCTAGTGAGATGGGGTCGCTGTATTATATGAGCCGGCTGAAAAGCACCTGTGAGCAGAGGTAGAGACGCAGAGACTCACAGGAGAACAGCAAAACAAGTTACTGCTGAAGCCTAAATTATGCAAAAGTATAATGATCAGAGGCTCAGGAATGACTCATCAACTACTTAAGCTGCATAATTGAATTTGCTGAAATATGTAGTGCAGAGTCACTGCTTCAGGTGATATTTCAAAGCTGAGCAGGATGAAGTCAGTGAGTAACTACATTATGTTTGCTACCCTGATATCAACCTTTAGCTACATCATCTTGTCGGAACAATTTCATTGGACAATTTACGTATAGATTTGAAACAGCAGTTGAATGCATGGTTGGGCCAACAGAAAATATCATGTCAAAAGGAAATTATTGGATTACTAAGCGATGTTTATTGAGTCGAACCAGGTGCATGAAGAAGGCACAAATACTTCCAGCAACACATAAGAAGGGCACTAGAGAGCAAGGTCACATGTGCTGTTTTAACGAAGCTCTGCAGAAAGTCACTGTTTTTAACGACTCCACTGAGCGGCTTTTTGTTTATGCAGTCGCCCAACAAAGAAAGAACCTCAGTTTAATGTGGGAGGAAACACAAATCAAATGAACAAAGTTCATTTTGACCTGATGAAGAAACCAGTGTCAGCTTTATTTGTTTTTAAGTTGCTGCCTAATCACCCGGATGGCTATTAGTTGGGGTTCAGTGACTTTGACAGGCGGACTTGAGGAACCTGCCAGTCTTTCAATTAGCGTGCGAGCCGTTCTGCCTCCTTTACCTCTGCTGCACTCGTGAGCTGATATGAACCAGGCAGGTTTACTGCCTGTTAACAGTCTCTATCGATTGCTGGCTGTGAGCACAGGCACAGGTTTAACTGAAATGGCATTCTGCATACTGTTATTCTTGATTGATCTTTTATGCTCCAACTGCTTATCTCCCATCACCTGGAAAAAAAGAAATCTCACACACACACTTGTAAATAAACACACAGATACCGATGCACGGGAAAAATGAATCGGTGGCGAGGGCTCTAATATCCTGCTGCTTTTTCTCTTTCTGACTGGCTGCATAGCTGCTCAGCGCTGCGCTCTACAACTGATAATAATGACAATGGGGAAACAGGTTGAAAGCACATCTTATTTAACAGCCTGTTAGGTAAGGCTTCCAGTACACTGCACTGACAAACCACTCACATTACTGCTAATGTGCTCCGCCTACATGTAGATCAGTTACTGCGATGACAGCGTAATCACTATCTGCGCTTCTACAAACAAAAAAACAAAGCAGGTAAACACAGAGAGGAACAGGCCTCTGTGAAGCACATGCATGTGACAGGGTTAGCTCACACTCAGTGTGTGCAGATTTAGTGGACTGCAATTTATAACTGATTTACCTTTAATACACTAAATCCCCCCAAACGGCACAGGCACACATCTATTTTATTTCACACTGTTGTTCAAACATACATAAATGTGTTCTTTGTTCACATCTTCTACAACCAGGGTTTTCCAAGCACGCCTTGTTTGCTAATTGCAGCCCTCAGCGATGTTTTGTGCGGCTTACAGCTGAATGGAAAAAGAAACTACTATGAATGTCATTCAGTCAGAGTTAAAGTCACATAAATTCATGATTACGAATGAGTACATTTCAAACAATCTAACCTCGGTAGAGGTTTAAACACTATCTATGTACAGGAAAACTGGTATTGGCAACATAAACCATCAAACATTAGCCACAAGTAACACTTACAAAAACCAAATTCCAAATCTAAAGTGATTAAACTGACCAAAGACATCATGGGAGATATGGACAAAACAGCCAAGATTACTACGGGAGTTTTACGCTCCTCCTGCAGGCATGCATTTGGTTAGAGTGTTGATGTCGCCTGTGTTTTTGGTACTGTTTTAAACTTGCATTCATTGCAATGGCCACAAAAAGTTGAAAAAATAAGCTGGAAAACTATGTTTTAAGACTTTATACTTTGTTACAGATACGGACATCTGGAGACTCGCTAGTAGTCATTCCTGTTACACTTTCTTAAAGTCCACCTACATTATGCTGCCTGGGTCGTGTGCATAGTTGGTGCATTGTACAGACACACAGCCATGCTGACCGTCAGCAAAGACCAAGTAAATGCTCAGCGTCTGAGGCAACGCTAGCAGGCTAAAGTATAAACCTTACTGTATGTGAAAATACCCCACTGCTCATTTGATACATCACCTCAGGAAACACTTGCCGGACGCATTTATAATCTCACTAACTAGTTTCACGTCTTATTAAATATAACATGACGTTCATTTTCTAATTTAGGGTCTCATTTAGAGGAAAAGAGACGGTACAGCTGGATAAGCTTCAGTTCGTGGCTACATTTTGATTGACTAGTCACTGCTGTATGTAATGTTTTTATTATACAGCTGGTATAAGGAACATATCTTATTCCTGCAGACATTCAACATAGTTTTCTTTTTCTCAGTTTTCAGATTAGAGGTAATATCAGATGTTTTTACTACTCTGTGTTTCAACTTTAGCTTTTTTTAAACTAAACCCATAACCTGTTTTACTAAATTAAAAAAAAAGCTTGAATACACTGATGTCATTTGTAAACTAGGGCTGCCACAAACTATTACTTTGATAGTCGACTAGTCACCGATTATTTTTGCGATTAGTCGACTAATCAGATCATCATCCATTGGATGTAAAACTACAGCTTATTGCACCAGCAGCATCTGCTCTTATATAACTATCATTAGCTTACAGCTTTAAGTGTTTAAGGTCTGTGCTAACTAAAAATAAAGATAGTTTATTAAATTTTAATGAAATTTGCAGATTGTTTCGGTGAAGTTTAATAAACTCCTTCTATCTAAAATATAACAGGACACCGGAGTAAATTCT
>NW_005187462.1:1818770-1820399 GCF_000239375.1 Pundamilia nyererei
AATCGTGGCAGCCCTGATGTAAACACAGCTTCATTAATAACACCTCAGCTGTAGTTAAGTGTAGATTATCTTGAGTGCACACACACAGCATTGCAGAGGTTACACATTCCTGCTCAGTAGGCAGCTGGTGTTGGCTTTGGTTTGTTTCTTTTGGTTCATCTTTGAACAAAGTTTCAAACCCCCCCACTGTCACCACCCCGCCTGCTGTGCAGGCAGCAGAAGCCAGAAAATGAAATAAAAAAGAAACAGTGACAGTCACACTGCAGCAGGCATCAGTACTTGTGATTGACTGGAAGTTCAGCAAAAATATTTTAGATAACATCATCAACAGACACATCAGTTTTTAATATATGATTAGTTCCCAGATGATTTACTGACAGTGGCATAAAACATCTCCTCCTGTGTTATGCTTTCTGTGCAAGTGACCCGAGATAGTTCTAATGCACTCTGAGCAGCTGCCCGTCCTAAAAATTCATTTTAATAATTGACACAGCAGAAAAACACAGACGTGCTTTAATGCTGACTGTGTTGCACCTATGGGAGGCCCGGCTGTGGTACACACAGGTTCACTGCCATGCTTTACTGAGACATTTAAAGGGACTCAAATGAAATTCGTTTCGCCTGGTGTTTGTGAGGTGGAAAAGGCCTGGAGCAGCAGCGTGGGCAGTTTTCATGGCAGTGCTGAGGGCAGCAGATATGAAACAGATCTTTCAACAGAGCTGTGTTAGGCTGCCTTTCCCTTTCAGTCACATGCTGTTCTACTGGTTCCAGTTTCAAATAATGAGGTCAATCTATGTGAAAATAATTAATGCCTTTAAGCCAGAAGCTCAGGGTTCAGACTGAAATGAGTTTTCTACTCTTTGATCTGCACGATGTTATAAAAGATATTCCCGTGTCATCTATTAGTCCCTGGATTTTTCAGTCTGCATATTGTCCTTGAGGATGAATCCCAAATTGTCTGGACGAATAGACCGCACCCATCAGGGTGGGTGCGGTCTATTCGCCCCAGGCACACAGTTCTAGCTGTCAGCACAGAAGCCCCGCCTGTAATCCTTTCAAAACTTCTTTTTTTAAGGGACAACCAATCAGAAGACATTTCGTTCAGAGGGAGGGGGGCTGTCTCGTTTTGGGCAGTGAACAAACTAACAGCGACTGTGACTCTAGAAGAGTCCACGAATAAAAATGTTGAGGTTGAGTTAGAGATGATCATAGTAGAAATCCTGTAAGGAGTCCTGAGCATTAGCCCAAAATAAGTTTTACTTGTGCAAACCATTTGATACAGCCAAAATAGCAGATGTAATCATTATGATATAATGAAGGGAATCACTGTTTCAGGGCCATATGCGTTATATGAAGTGGTCTCCAGTAGTCCCCAAACAGACTGGCCCATTTATCAGACGTAACAAGCTGTGGGATCCTCTGGCAGGTCTCATTTTAAACACAGCCATTATCAGCTTTTCATTTCAAGCCTTGCTGCTCTCACTGTGGACTAATGACGGGGGCCTCCTTTGCAACAGGACAGGGGACAGTGTGTGTGTGCGTGTGTGTGCGTGTGTGAGAGTGTGTGAGAGTGTGCGTGTGTGTGCGTGTGTGAGAGTGTGTGAGAGTGTGTGTGAGTGTGTGTGTGTG
>NW_005187462.1:1820907-1832427 GCF_000239375.1 Pundamilia nyererei
CGTGTGTGTGCGTGTGTGTGCGTGTGTGAGAGTGTGTGAGAGTGTGTGTGAGTGTGTGTGTGTGTGTGCGTGTGTGAGAGTGTGTGAGACCTTATGCTTCTGTCACTTCTGTCCTGATCAAAGTTTAATGAACTCTTTAGTGCACATGCCTAAGAAGCATCTTACACATCACACACTCAGGATGTCATCACGAGTGGATACAAACATTAAACTTGTTGTCTTCATTACTTATTTTTTTAAAAATGGAATTTGAATGAATAATTGCATTTCTTATTCTAAGTCTTGGAGAAAGTTAATAAATGTGCTCTGCAGGCTGGTTTTAGACACTTGTGCAGACTTTGGGCTCACGTCCCAACAATGTGCTCTCCAGTGTCAGCCTGCTGCTCTGAAAGGCTTTGGCCTCATCCTCTGGAAAATCCTTTCTCAATCACACTTCAGCATGTGTGGCAAATGGTTGCTCTGTGGAGAAGTTGCCTTCTTAAAACTTCATGTTCAATGCTAATTAATAATCATCTAAGACTTGATACTAAGACTTGTAGCCGCGCAGATGTTTTGAAAATGAAGCCAAGGCCAAAAACTTCAGTTTACTGACCTTTTGACTTGTTTGTGATGCTGATGTCTTTGGAGCATTTTAATGAAAAATAATATGTCTGCCTGTTGTGCAGTTTGTTGTAACAACAGAGTGGCGTCGGTGTTAAGCTAAGGTTTCAACATCTGAACCAGTGGATGAGTCACGATCGCTAAATCCATGTTTCATCCACAGTATGGTTTATGGATAAGACCACCTGACATTTTAATGATCTTCTAAACAAGAACATGTCTAAAAAAGTCTCTCTCGGATGCTTGAAGCGATACAGCTGTCACATACCCTAGAAAGTATGTAGATAGCAGTTTGCTGTCATAACAATAACAATGATATTGTTTTTTAACAGTTTACACTTTTGTGATCAGAAATCAAATTTCATTTTCAAAGAAATCTAAACCCAGTTTTGTGCATTTCCTTTTCTCCATCTGAACAATCACATTTAACAGATCATTCAAACCAAAACGTTCGTATCTCAACTGAACCGTCTTGTTTTGCAAACAGGACAACTTGTCTGCAGAAAGTTCCCTCCATTGCATCACAGAGGTAAGAAAAAATGGGAAAGGTGGAAAAGTTGATTCAGTTGCTGTTTCATAATTTATATGCCCCCTTCCTTCTGCTGTGCATAAACAGTGCACCCATCTGTCCTGGTTTATCCGCTTGGAAATTCACCACTTTAAATGCAAATTACCTTCCTTTGTAGGACATCAACAAGCCATAATCCCTCACTGGCTCTTACAGTAGGTAAAAGCAGTCGAATATTATTCTTGGAAAGGAAGCAGAGAAGTCATGCATACTTAGCAGCATCCTTTTTTTTTTGGCTAATCTAAACTTTAACTCTGTAATGCTCGGCCAACACAAATGAAAACATCTCAGGGGGCAAAATGGTTCTTGGAAAATGTGCTGTGTGAGGTATTTTAGTTACAAAATAAAATGCTGATTTTACAGATGCGTTTGTGTAAATATGTATGTTTACACGTGGACTGAGTGAAACAAACAGTAGGTTTAAAGATGGCTAAAAATCAAGAAAAAGAAAGTTTTGAGTCAGCAAAGGAGATTATTTTCTCTTCACTTCTTCAAGAGGGGCTAAAGATATTATGCCACTGTATCTTATTCAGGCTGATATCAGCTCAGTTTTTAAAAAACAAACAACTGATCTATAGTGTTGACTAGTATAAGGAAATTCACTTATTTATTGTCTTTAAAAAGCACTGACTTATTTTAAGCTCATAATTGGCACCTCCCACACAAAGCTTCCTTTGAGCTAATATTGTTCTATGCAGGTGTAGCTGGAGCAGCATGTTAGTACGAGGCGTCAAACCAGACAAAAGAGAGAGAAGCTGCAGGGCTGTCATCAAGGTGGAAAGAGACGATGACTTTCACCACAGGAGAGGTTGAGACTATTCAAGTGCTCGAGAGAAAACAAGATAAAGATGGCTGAAGGATGAAGAAGCTGCTCATAAAATTAGAACCCAGGAAGTTCGAGATTAACATTCGTAAGTGAGCACTTATTCTAAAGTGACTTTATAATCAATTACTAAGGCGAAGAAGAACTGTTCTGTTTTAAAAAGAGGACAACTGCAAGGACACGCTCACTGAGTATGTGTGTGCTTAGAGTGTGCTTATTCAGAGGAGCAGGCTGGTATGAAGAAGCAGACATGCAAACAAAAAAGGTAAATAAATCATCTGAATCCAGCTGTTTTTGTTAGAAAAAATATATTTCTCACAAAGCTAGAACATTTTTTAAGCTAAATTAGGTTCAAAGCCAAAAAGAGCACGTCTTTGTGTTCATGTGAACCCCTCTACACACAGCCGAGAGTATGCAGTAATGACTGCAGTGCAAACTCTGGTAACAGAAAACAACTTTTAGCCAAAACATCAGAAAAACTGATCCAAACAACCTGAAAACTCAGCACTGCATTCACTCAGGTCCGCAGCAATACACCTGGCAATTTACAACTGACCTAATTCTCCATTTTGAACCATGAAGGATCAATTCTCACACTCTTGTACGCCACAGTAATTGCGGCTTTCCTATTACACATCTAGGTCTTTTTCTACGGAAAACTAGCTTATAAAATCTGAAATAACTGACAGTGGCTGAAATGTGCATTGCTTTACTTGAAAGGCGTGTATAAGAGCAGGAACATTTACCTCGTACTCCTGAGAGAAGTGCAGACCATCGTTGGCCTTGAGTCTCTCAATGTGGTCGGCCAGGTCACAAACAGCGATGGGAGGATGTTCCCTCATCCCTGCAGAGACAGCGAGAGTGGTGAGTGCCGTCCATCACAGACACACATGCACAGAAATGTGTGCGCACACAGAGTGCAGATGCATGTTGAAGGCTCAGTGTTAACTGGTCGCAGTGATATGAGGTGACAGTGAGAGTGCTGTGTGCTGAGCAGAGGGATGATGTCTGGCTGTGCAGCTCTTCAACAGCATGCTGTAACCACGCTGCAGATGAGCACCAACTAGCATGCTGATTGGTTAAAGAAATCCCATAAAGCAGTAGGTGAGTGGGAAGGTGGCTGGGGTGCAAAAAATACAGCATTTTTAACTGATGTGGTCAAATATATATGTATATATTTTAACTTAATGGTAGATGTATTGCTTTATTAAATTAGATAGACAGTCTACATTCAGCGCTAATGAAACCCACTTGGTGTAAAATAGCTGACATGGGCAGGTCATGAGAAGAGAAGGTGATGGTGATAAATGGGAGGTGTCTACTTCTAAAGGCTTCTATGTAAAACAGAAAAGGGCACCAGGCGGGAATGAAAGGAAACATTAGTAAAACACAGGAGGATTGAAAACTAACTTGGAGTATTCGGGCAACTGAGGACACTGGAACCTGTGTGGGAAAGATGAGGCAAAACCAAAGCACAGGGGTCAGTTAGGACAAGAGGACACAAGGAACAGTGAGGAAGGAGCTGCCCTACTCAGCAAAGACTTAAGAGACGCTGAACACAACTTTCCCAGATGGCTGAATAACATTTAAAAGAATTTAACATCAGTTTCACTGTAATCAATAAACTGACTGTGCTTCGTATCTGTTTGTTCTTTGGTTTCATTTGAAGTGGTCCGACTCAGCTGTCCATTTTGGGTTAACTGGGCTGTCTCGGTCCAACATTGCTGTTATTAGCACCTTTGGATGTTTGGTTCTTGGCACTCTTACATCTGTGTTGAACCACAGCTGCCAAGAATAAAACGTCTCCCTTTTTTCATTTTCAAAATGAGGATTTCTTTAGGCAAGGAGCATTAAAGCCTCAAGAAGCTCATCATCTTACTCTTGACACTTAAAGGCCCTTACCCCTGTGTTTGAAGGTCCTTCATTCCCAGTGAAGTATACTTTACATATTTGCTAAGGAGATCTTAAAGCAAATGAAATTCTTTTAGACACACGTTCATCGTCATCTCACAGACACATTGGTTCAGGTTGGGTGTGATCAATGACTCTGTTACAGAGTCATTGATCACACCCAACCTGAAATTTATTGTAGTGGTGATTTTCTCACTACTGTCCCAGAGAGGAAAAAACTGCTGAAACCAGAAGCATATGTACCAATATATGTAAGATGCATTTAAAAAAACTTGCAGCCATAATAAACCAGCACAGTATCTGTTTAATGCTCTGGACTGAGATGTTTACGTCCTGGAACCTGTCTATGCACAGCAGTAGCCAACGTTTAGCCAACTTTTAGCTTTTCTTGGTTTGTTCTTATTTGCTTTAAGTCATGATTGTATTAAAGTGGTTATACTGTCACTGTGCCAATAGGAACTTTGTCTTTTCACTTTCATTTAAACAGCAGCTTCAGAACAGCTGCTCAGACTCTGGCCAAGATGGCTGCTTCTAAAAGGATTTGGGTACGATAACCAATCACAAGACCTCAGTAACTCACCCGAGTAATAATATAGTGAACGTCTTTTTGTTTTTTGCCAGTGTTGTAAAATTATTGCAAACTTAATTCACAACTTCAGTCTTTGCTACATTACGAACAAAATCATTTGGGTAAAATGAATGTTTATTGAACCTGAAATTGCTCGTTGTGATAATTTAAACAATATATGTCATATGTGCTGAATGATACCTGGAACAACAAAACAAAAACCTTCATATTTAGAAGTAGCATCATAAGAAAATCTGTCACAATTGAGGCTGACCTTGGTGCTGTGGACTGATTGGACTAAAGTCTAAGTTTGATTTTGTGCTAAAGCAAGAAATATGCAATAAATACACTCGACAAATGGGAGAGCAGATCTACTTTATACAGTCCAACCAAGATTAAGATTATGTTGCTGAGAGAACTTTCATTTCCAACAGTGCTTGTTTTGAATAAAATAACTCCAAAATATTACAAAATGGTGCAAACATTAAGACTAAACATGTGTAACTACATGAGAGCACATTGATTAGGTGTGGCCTAACAGTTGAAGAGTGTCCATTTAAGCTACGTGTTGCAAAGACGTCAGGTTGCAACAGAAGCAAAAACACTGGAAGTTTGGAGCGTTTTTGGAGCTTTGATCCAGCGCCTCTGCATCCTCATCTACTCCAATCTCATCCATACTGTAACCAAAATAGCAGCGTGTAGCATAAAATAGAGGCAATCATTAGTAACATGTAACAATTTTATTAACTCGTCACTATATGTGAATTCTGTATATGTGAATGCTTAATAGAAACACTAAAACTTGATGTTGTTCCAACAAGACTTTTATGGTGATGTGTTTGGTGCTGAAGAAGAGATTTTCTTTTTCAGATACAGACTCGTGTTTCCTTATTTTGCTCTGCGCTTTCTTCGGTTGCCACAGATGTCCCAGAATGAGCCTTGGTGGGAAGTTACAACGAGTTTGGCTGCCATTATCTCAGAAGGGAGCAAATTAAAAAACAGCAGAAGCAGTGAGTACCAGCTCGTGTCTGAGTGCGCCTTCAGCCCTGATTGTTTCACAAGCAGGGCAAAAATAATTAGCTCAAGCTGAAGTAGTAACATGCTCAGAGTTCGAGATCATGACCAGACGAACGAACATAAGCACACAAAGCGTTGTTGGTCTTTTGTGTTAGTGTATTCCTGTGTGAATGATTTCCCTTCATTGATAAAACTATTATAACACTTTTTAAATCTGTGGCTTCTGCAGAGTCAGTTTTGTGTCTCCTTGTGTTTTGCATTCATTCATGTTTAGTAGTTACTACGTTATCATCCCTTTGGATCATGTTTGTTTATGTATTCTTTGAAGCTTTGAGTTGTTTCTGTGTTTCCTGTTTGGTTTCATTGTAACTTTTTGTTTATTTCTTTAAAGTTGTGAACTTTTTGCACCCTTGTGTATCTCTTGTTGTGTTTGAATTGTAGCTAGTGTTTAGTTACTGTTCTCTGTTATTTGAGTTTAGTTTCCTCACAGTTGCCTTTGTTCAGCACAGCTTGTGTATCGCGGTCATCCACCGAGTTAGCTCCTGTTGTACTGCTTTGTGTTTATTTGTACTTTACTGTTTTGATCGTCTGCACCTCTGTCCCAACTGTCTCCAATCCCTTAATCACTCCATGTGTATATATAGTTCTATCTTTGCCTCAGTCTTTCATGCATTTCCTTCTGTGATCTCGTGAGCTTGTTTGGATTATATTGTCTTTAAACTCTGCGTCAGCTTCGTTGAGTGGCCTTCTGTTAAATCAGTCTGCCTACATTGTCTGCATTGGGTTCTTTAACCTGCTTTAGCTCCTGTCTCTTCAAGCCCTGTTCCCGTTTCAGAAACCCTACTTTCTTCTGATTGGTTAACTAATTGAAAACTACTGAGGGACAACACCCAGCGACTCATACTGGATCAAATCGTCCATTAATTCCACTGCAATTCATTTAGAAGGTGCACATGAGGCTTACTGCCCTGCTAGACAGACATAAATGGAACTAAATGACAAATATTTAAACTGGAGAAACCTGTAGAGAAAAAACAATGATTATACAGCACGAGTCAGTAGTTTGGACTCCAACCCAAAAACTGCAGATTATCTCTGTGGCAGCATTTGTATTTTATTGATTTAGTTCACCTGATGGCCTTGTCTGTAGAGTGATATAAGGAAGACCATGATGGAAGTAGAAAATAAAATGAAAAAGCTGTGTGAAGTTTAAATAAATTTATATCATTACTTCTTTTTTGTTTTTTTAACATTATCATGTGTTGTATACACATTATATTAAAGAGGGAAATGAAGATTTTCATAGTTTAATTCTGTTACCTGATATGAACCTGGAAATTCTACAAAAGTAAAATGGTCCCGGTCACCTGAACTGACAACTAGAAGTTGTGGAGCGTTTCCATTTTATTGAAAAAAAGAGAGAGATCACAGTTTGACTTCATTATCATGATATCATCTGTCATTTTTTCCAGTGTTTTGTTATGAGTAACGTCGAGGCCACCCAGCGTGCAGACGTTGTCAAGTGAGCTGATGAATTTATGCTCGAGTAAACAACATCTGCCAAAATCCCTCCTGCTGCTGCCACCACAGGTAAATGCCACCCATCTCAAGAGAGAAGAACGTGGACAAAAAAACAATGACATACTTTATGCTTAAAACTTCCCACTGAAAGACAGGTGGGAGAAAAGGATAAGAGAAGATGCTGGGAGGCGTAGAACAGATGAAAAACAAAGCTAAAAATCAGTTAAACAGTCAGATGGGAGAATGAATGAGGACACAAAGAGACGATGAAACAGAAAAACAGAGCTACAGTATGCATGCAGACTAAAAATATGAAAACTAATTGTTTATCCTGTTAGCAGTCGGACGTACCGCCCACGGTACATTGGATGGTTTAGGGGACTAATTGTAAATTTGTAGGACTGCTAAGGGGTTATAAGTAATTCTTATGGGAATAAAGGGTTACTAAGTTACTGGGACAAAGTCCTCGCTAGGAGGTCAGGGTGAGTGGACAGCTCAACGATCACTGGATGTGAAGACATTCGATTTCCCTTTTGAACATCTGAATAGAAATATCTCACTCTAATTGCTTTCATGGTAAATTTAGTCTTTGATTGCACAATCATACGGAAAGAAAATCTAAGGTTTCATGCATCAGGCCATAACTTACAAATTTAGCATCATTCTTATTCAACAAAAACTAAGCCAAGGCAAAGCTTTCTGAGGATTTTATACTTCATTCAGGTTGAGGTCTGGGCTTTGACTAATGCAGAGCGACACCTTGGTTCTTTTCTTTTCTCCTAACAGATTTGCTGGTGCTCTTGTTATTATTCCCTTTCTTCTGTGGGCCATTTTCATCCAAGGCTTCCTGTAGCTGTTGGACAGACGCTCTCAAATTAGATAGAAGAGATCATGTCTGACATAATGACTTCAAGGTGTCCATGTCCCAGCTCATGCTGCCATGTTTAAAGAGAAGAGGTGTAAAAAAGGCCACACTTGTCAGTCAAAGTGATGTTTACTTTCCAAATTAGTAAATCTAAACATATAAATAATCTTTTGTGACATTATGTTCTAAGTTGAAACCATTGTATAAGTTTTGTTGTTCAAATTTAGATGGTGAGGAAATGATTAAGATGTAAACCTATAGGGGGTGGGGCTAAATAAGTATATACTTCTGCTTACTCCTTTTCAATCAACTGCATGGAATAATATTATGAAATGTTGGTGACTGTATATGTTTGAAATAAAAATGAACTGAACTTTAACATTTGACGTGCTTACTGAGTCCTGTAGACCAGAAGATGAAGCATTTGCATTTTTTGCAGATTGCACAGTTTGACCTTGTGGTGAAATTGAGACTTGCACATACTGGGAAGACTGGTGACTATTTTGAATGTTTCTCCATTTGACAATAATCTTTGTAACTGCAGAATGACTTTAAGTCATTTGGAAATGGTTTTATATCCCTTTCCAGATTGATGGGCAACAACAAGATTTCCCTGAAATCACTGCTGATGTCTTTATTCTGTCATCTTTGCATTTTGTGTCAACACACCTGAATGCTCCAGACCAGAAAACTGTCAAACCTCTGCTTTTATACACTTGCTCATCAAGTGCAGTTAATTAGTAGAACCTGGCTGCCACTTGCACCTCTTTCCATCGACACTGTAAATATGTATTTTATTCATACAGCGCTTCTGCATTTGTCTCTGATGAATTAGTAATGATGTGTTTAAAACATCACATGTTATACACTGCCAGTGAAAAGCTTGAACACCGAGCATTTTTCCAGTTTTACTGCAATTCAAGTTGTTCAAGTCCAATGAAACGGTACAAAAGGTAAGAGATGAACCGCCAGAGGTTAAAAGGTTACAGCAAAATGAAAAATAGTGTGTATTTCACAATCATACAAAAAGTCCTTTTTTCAGAGAACACAAAACGGGTGAACAATTTAAAGCTGTTCTGCAGGAGGCTGATCAAGCCTCGAAAGGTGGTGTTACTGATTTCTGCAGGTGTTCTGGATGAAAATAAAAGCAGTGTGCCACACATTTATGGGAACCTCTGCAACAGATATGGGAACAACTTTGATTTCTATTGTAGAAAGAATGACACAAGTGTGTTCAGCTGTTATCAGCCAAAGGAGGCGACTGGGATGAGTCAAAGCGGAGAATACATTTTGGTCTATGTGGTGAGAATAAGGCACGGCGGGACCACAGATCAACATTCAGAGCCATTTTATTTACACTTCTCACCACGAAACAACACCACACACACCTGAGTCCTCGTGTTTTAACTCGGCGGGCGTGATTACGGATGCCGTGCAGGTGCGTCCGCCCTCCCTGCACGGCACCGCAGACCACGCCCCACCACAGTCTATAAATTGATTCCAAGATTTCTTGCTTCCAATTGTTTATTTGTACTATACTTTCATTTCAAAGTGCAATGAGACAATAAACGGCATGATTTTCAATAAAAACAGGAAAAAGTGGGGTTTTCTGAAACTTTTGACCAGCAGTGTACTTATCTAATTTTAGAAGCTGGTACAGACCAGGTGATTTGGTTTTATTATGTCCCGATGCACACAACCTTAGAGTGTTTACATGCTTTTTCACATGAAAATTATGGATGGAAATCAGACATTTTTCTCAGAAATAAACATCAGACTAAGCCAGCTGAAAACTGTTTAGTTATAGACGGACTTCCTGCCTCCAAAAACATGCATTAGGAGACACGGCTGCCCCAGAAACAATATGCCACCCAGGCTTTAACAGCACGATAATGAAGTTAACAAAATGCAGACGTATGATGTCTCACACACACTTTGTTTTAACGCCACGTTTTCAAAGTAACGGAGTAAGGGAATAGGAGGCAGTGAATGAAATCACTGTGACAAACATGAGTGGGAGTCAGTTTTGCATCAATAATTAGCACTAGATGTTTAAATTCATGCTAATATATGGCCCTCCTGACAGTGTGTGTGGTGATGGCACATTTTTAATTAAAGTATGTGATAAACAAAATGGTTAGATTAACTGACTGTCCAAGAAATGTGATTTATTTGTTACGTTGCATTCATCACTGGAATGAATGCAAAGTCAGTCAGTCTGTGTCTGAGCAAGGCATTCTTAAAATTTCACCCCCAACCAGCCTGAGCCTGGTTCTGCCCGAGGTTTCTTCCTGTTAAAAGAGACTTTTCCCTCCCACAGTCGCTAAGTGCTTGTTCATAGGGGGTCGTCTGATTGTTGGGATTGTGTCTTTACCTAAAATATGAAGCGCCTTAAGACAACTGTTGTTGTGATTTGGCTCTATGTAAGTAAAACTTAACTGATGAAATTAAACTGAACTAAAAAAAAAAATCTCTAAAATCACGTTGCTAAACTTGCTAACTTAGGACTCCACCCTCTCATGAAAATATCACTTCTGACGTGAAAAGAACAACAACATGGAGACAAAGTGCCAAATATGAATGAAGATATTTTCTAAAGCAGTTGTTTCATGTTCTTGCACAGACACTAAAACACAAGTTTTAAAACCGTGTAAGTCTCATCCAAAAATGACTGAGGTGACACTGATACTTGAGAAACTGAATCTGACAGTTAGTTGCCACCTGTCACCTCAAAAACAGGATCCTTCATTTTATTTCTGGGTGTCAATGGATTCAGTAACACAATCCTTCAGTGATAATTTCTCAGCACCTTTAGAAACAGAAACTGGATGCAACTGGTAAAAATTTAGACCTCAGTAAAAGTCTGTTTATGGGGCTGAATGTTTGCATGTGCATGTGTTTGTGTGTCCATGCCTTGTGTCTGATAGTTGAGTCTCCTCATCTCCACAGGATCTGACGAGTGGGCCAGCAGCGAGTCCTTCACTCCTGCCATGTGCTCATCCTTGGCTGGAGACGTTCGTTTCCTGGAGAAAAAGCAAAACCAATTTAACGTTACATAATGTACCAACAGGCCAAATGGGTATTAATGACTCCGAATGAGCAAATTTCTAAACTTTATTTTCTGGAAAATACTGGGAAAAAAGAATCTGCAACAAGCTATTGTGCAAAAAACAATAAGGATTACACGTAATTTGAGCATACTTTATAGATGATGAAAAGCGTTGTAGAATGTCTGAGGACTAAAACTTTGGCTGCAAGCAGTGTCCTCCTATTTGCAATATTGAACTGGTTTGCTCTGACTTTTCAATTTTATAGGAATTTTAATCTATTTGTTTTAAATTTTATTTTATGGCCCAAGAAAAGTTTCTACTAAACAATAAACACAGACTTAAAATCAGTAACAATATAATTCCTGAAACAGACCAGCAACCTAAGGTTTACTCAGTCACTTGACCCTGGACTGGATACGTGAATAAAATCTGTCGATGGGTAACAATGTGTCCAGTCTTGGTTCCTGATTCCAGGGTTGCACAGAATTTCAGCTAAAACCCACTCAAAGACGACGCTCAAAGACGACGCTCAAAGACGACGCTCAAAGACGACGCTCAAAGACGACGCTCAAAGACGACGCTCAAAGACGACGCTCA
>NW_005187462.1:1832447-1860619 GCF_000239375.1 Pundamilia nyererei
CAAAGACGACGCTCAAAGACGACGCTCAAAGACGACGCTCAAAGACGACGCTCAAAGACGACGCTCAAAGACGACGCTCAAAGACGACGCTGAAGGCGCCATACCAAGCATCAAAAGAACATTAAGAATTGATTAAAAAGCGAAAGGTGGCGAGCCAGAAAAATACATCCTGTTATAGCTCAATTTGGTTGAAAGGGCATCTTTTATTTCTCAGCACTTCTAAACTCCTTAGACGTCCAGATGAGTCACATCCAGACCCTTCTCTGATGACACAGTTTTCCAAACAAAATGAGTGAAATCAGTTCAAATGTTAGTGGCTCATGTTGGTATTTATTTAACAGGGCTTTATCATTAGTGAAGTATCTGTTGTACTTGGGAATATTAAACGTGTAAGTATGACCTAATATTTACAGTATGCTACTGAACTGCACAGTAGAAGCTTTCTCCATTTACTTTTCAAACACTGATTTAAGATCATCAGCTGCCTGTTTCAAAGATTTTCAGACACACCTGATTTGCATAAAGTAGCCTCGACCCAAACTTTATGCAAATAAAGAGTGGGCAACTCAACACCCCCTCTCTGGAAATGTGGCGATACGAGACTGCATTGCACGGCTGCTACACAGACAATGAGAAATGCAAATGACTCCTTTATAACAGAAATATGACAGTGAAATTCATCTGCTCAGCTCAAACAGCTACAGCCCCTTTAAATGAACCGTTAATTTGCATTCCTTAAATGTAATAACTACATTAGGGTTGAAGTGCAGGCAAACCTGAGTGTTTCACCTTGAAACAGAACGTCCTTATATTTAAAACATCTCTTGATAAACGGATATTATATATATTTTATACATTTTGAATTGGGGACTGTGGAAAGTAAATGGAGCCCATACATCATCAATCAGCCCACGCATACGTCACACATATATTCACAGGTGTGTATTCTGCATGTTTTTTGCAGGTAACACAAACAGGAGAGTGAAATGCCATTGTGATGTCAGTTATTGCCTCTTGGTGATATCAGGATTCGATTTTTCCATGTCTACAATTTGTTTTGAAGGCTGCTTCTGCAGGTGTGTGAGAGGCTGAGAGGTGAAGAAAGCATGAAGGGAGAATTATTCTGGAGGGAAAGATCAGCCGGATTTGTGAACTCGACACTCGACACAGAGCTGAAGAGCAGAAAACAGACGCACAAAGAGACAAACATGCTAAAATGTAGTCTCACACGCTGACACTGAAGACACACATGCTTAGAGGGGCTGTCAATTGAAGCCGATATGCCTGAAAACCAAACAAAAAGAAGACAGCTCAGAGACACTGACGTGGGGGTGTGATTTGAACGTGTAACAGAAACAAGTATCTGTCACTTCAAATCATCACTGTCAGCAAATGTAGACACGTCTGACCCACAAAGCATGTTTACACAGCATGCACGATGTGCAAGGGCAGGCAGGAGAGGTTGGAGGGTGGGAGGGTGGAAGCAGACAGGAGCACTAACCTTTCTTGTTTGCTGCATCCACAGAAAGTAGGCAGACAGTTAACAAGGAGGAAGAAACAGAGAGGATTCATTTACAAGTCGTCAGAGGACCTGACAGAGTTCATTGCTTCACCTCACAAACTACTCCTTCATCTCATCTTTGACCTGATCTCATTTTCTAATAAAATCTGATGTAGTTCATGAACAAAGAGAGAGTGTTTTTAATATTTCTAATGATCTCCACAGAGCAACCTGGAACAAATTACTGTAACCTGAATGGAAGGCTGGTTTCACAGTCTGTGGAACGTGATGAAGCAGCCGTCTCCTCTAAACATCAACCCACAGTGCTGAAAGGGCCAAAAACCAAAGTTCTTCTAATGGTCATTGGAGACTGGCTCTAAAAGCCAGCCAAGAGTCACAGACTCCCGAGTGAAAGTGTCGAAGCTTACAGCAGAAATAAACATGTTTACAAAAAACTGCTCTGGAGCTACTTCCCCTCTTCATAGCAGCCGTGTGGTGGATGAATTTGTGTTTTTTATTTTGTTAAAGCATAAAGTCTACATGAGGGGTTGGCTGCGTTTATTGATAGGTGGAAGGTGACGCAGCAGGGTGTAGCTGCTAGGCTTCGTCTCAGTCCATCTATCTGCAGTATTTGTGCTGCTGGTGAGACAAATCCTGTCTTTTTCTTTTTTATGGCTGTGAATTGGACCTGTATAGTCTATGAATGCAGCATGCTAACCTAGCCTCCTGGCTAAGCTAATAACAACACCGCACCTTCTGGTCACTTCTGGGTCATAAACCCATGGCTATCCATTTCTATGGTTGGTATTAATTCCAACTTTTGCATCAGTTTTCCCCTCAACAAAATTTGTAAGTGAAACTACCAAGCAGCCTCTTTATATTTCAGTTTAGCATGCATGAGTCGATATTGGTATACATAAGCTAACTGTGTTGAAAACTTTTGACCTAATTCAAGTTTCATGATTTTCAAAATAAATGGAATCATGTGAGGCTTACAGTAAAAACACACCCAACAATCTAAAATACCCCTTAATTAGACGCACTTAAGGTCTTAGTAACTCTAAGATATCTGAATATGTCAATATTAGTTAAAAATGTCACCAAGTCTTCACAATCTCAGGCAATATTTATATTTGTATGTATTTTTTACCTAACTAAAAAAAATTGATCTTGGAAAAACAAAGGATTTGTTTGACGTTGGACTACAGCAAAAGGAAGAATGAGGAAAAAGACAAAACAAGTTGTGCCTCTGAGCAGCGCAGCAGCCATATGGAGGCCCTCGTCAGCCCAGTCAGTAACTCCAGATGTTTGACCCAAGAACAGGAAGCACGAGCCAACTGTCAGGCTTGAAGAGCAGGGCCGCGAGGTAGCTCGCAGCACCTCCCTCCCATATGCCATGGAGGACCTTTGCCTTCAGGCCGGCTCAAACAAGACAAATGTCTGTCTCTATTCTAGAAAATCTTCCACTCTGACCGTTTCCTGGCACTCGGTTCTAATAAAATCTTCTTGTCATCTGTTGTGCTGAAGAAAATGCTTCAGGTCTCTCTGTGGACTCAGCTCGATGATATGAGGAGGAACACAATGAGCATGTACTGCCTCCAAGGTTTACCAAAAGCTTCTCTCACAACAGATGACAAAAAAGGATCATCTGTATCCTGATGCTTCTGTTACTTAGTTTCAGGGAATAAAATTGTAATTTTTTTTTTACATCTGATAGTTTGACATGTAAACGGTTTTTTTAAAAATAAAGTTTATAAAAATATATATGAACAAACTGCTCTGCTAACTGAAATGACAAAGCGGTAACTAGAAAAAGTAATTTAGATGTGAGTGTATTCCATTTTTTGTTATTTCACCAAAATGCTGCAGTGAGAGAATTCAGGAAAAACTAGAAAAATGGATCTTTCTAGTTTTTCTCCTCTGCTCACATTCAAAGTCTTCTATCAGAGCGCCCAGTGACGTGACACCATGGTCTCACTCTCAAATACCAACTTTAAAGCAGATTACTCACAAGATGGAGAGGAAATGGTGTCTTACTAATTTACTTCATTTACTTTGCTTTTTGACAGAGCTTAAAGCTGGATCGAGTGACCCTGAATTCACCCTCCACAGGCTTCCCATGATGCACTGAGCGTTTCTCCTTCTCTCACCATTTGTTTATAAACCATTTAATTATGAGTTATTATTAACCTCTGTCTCTCTTCCACAGTGTGTCTTTCGTCCTGTCTCCCTCCCCTCAGCTTCAACCAGCGCAGCAGATGGCCCCGCCCCTCACTGAGCCTGGTCCTATCAGGGGTTTCTTCCTGTTAAAAGGAAGTTTTTCCTTCCCACTGTTCATGGAGGGCCCCTAGCTGCTTACCCTAACCCTAACCAGTCTCTGTATTACTATAGGGTCTTTACGTTGCAATATTAAGCACCTTGAGGTGACTGTTGTTGTGACTTGGTGCTATATAATCTTAAAAACCTCATATTCATATTATCCCAGTGAAGCCCTTCCCTCTCAGCCTGCAGGCTTCTTTGTGGTTCATAGAATCCCTTAAAGTAGGATGGGAGACAGAGCTTCAGATATCCTTCCTGTGGATCCAGTTTGAGTTCAGGAGACAAACACCCTTTTCACTTTTAAGATCATACTTAAAATTTTCCTTTTTGATAATAAAGAAAAATTAGGGCTGAATCAGGTCATCTTGAACGATCTCTTAGATATGTCACTACAGGCTCAGCCCGATGGAGGACTTCCCATCATGTATTTCTCTTCTACTGTATTGCATATCATTACATTTCGTCCTTTGTCTTCCATAGTTTGGGTTCTGTTGCTATCTCTGTGCGCTCGTTTTACCCTGACACGTTCCATAAAGCTGCTGTTTCCTACGCCTGGTTCTGCTGCGATCATTTCCTCTTAAAAAGACATTCTTCCTTCCTACTATTGCAAATTAGGGTATGTACTAAAACTGATTAAAATCATATTCAGTCACTGATAGATCCACTACATTAATTTAATAATTTAGCATTTTAACAAAACAGGAACCTTTGTCTTTACTTGAATATTTACTGAAGTCAAAGCAGTAAAGGCCCTGTGAAGGAAAATGTTAACAGAAATTAAAATGTGCTTGTAAAAAACAGTGTTTTCAGTATTTTTATGAGTCTGATGTGATCAACGATTAATGTTTTCTGCATCTCTTGGAGGCGTCACTCCAAAAATAACCAGTGTGTGTCCTCGCAGTGTCCGCTGTTGCGTGTGTCATACTCACCTCTTGAAGAGTAAAATAGCGATGACTATAATGATAATCAGAATGACTGCCAGCACCGGACCCATCACCCACAGCATCTCTGGGTCTTCTTGTGGTTGTCGAATAACCCCACTGATCTTCACCGTGAAGGGATCAGAGAAAGGGCTGGCTGCAAATGTCCTCTGCTGCAAACGAGAAGGATTCAGTCAGTTCCCACACACACTTGTTTTCATATCTCAGTGAGGACATCTCATTGGCATAACGCTTTCCCTAGCTGCTCACCCTAACCATCAAAAACGAGTGAAAAACCTGACCATAACCTAATCCTGACACTAAAACCACATTTTGAGCCTCAAAAATGCCTTCAAACTCACGAGGACGGGGATTTTGAAGCCAGCGGTCCCAACCCCTGGTCCACAGACTGGTACCGGTCCGTGAGTCGTTTGGTACCGGGCTGCGAGAGTTGAGGCTCGGATGTGAAATTTATGGTTTTCAGGGGTTTTAATCAGTTTTTATCATTAGTTTTATATCGTTTGAATAAATCTTCTTTTTTTTGGTACCGGTACTGTTTTTATTTCGTTGTATTTATCTGCGACACCTTAAAGGCCTGTCTGTGAAAATATTGTCGGACATAAACGGGTCCGTAGCGCCAAAAAGGTTGGGGACCGCTGCAACAAGTGACTGTTGGTCCCAATGTTCTGTCCTCACAAAGATGTCTAAACATCATTTTATTCATTTTATTTCATGAAATATTTCTGCTCATTTTAAACATGTTTTGAGAAAAGTTGGGAGACGGACAACAAAAGGCTGGAAAAGTAAGTGGTACTAAAAAGAAACAGCTGGAGGAATATTTTGTTAACTGGTAAACAGTGAGTAACATGAGTGGGCATGAAAGGAGCATCTTAGAGTTTCGAAGAAGTAAACACGGTGAAAAAATCCCTAAAAAAACAAACACCTAAAACAACAGCATGACTTCATACTAGAGGAGTCCAGTGTTGAACTAGCTTAAGTGCAGTCCAGACCTTTCTGGCGCATCATGGACCGGAGCATCTCCTATATCAGACAAGAAGGGGACGTCATTCCTCTTCCTGTTTTCTGTGTTTCACCATGAATAAAATCCGGATTTATGAGGTTTGCAAATCATTGCAGTTTGTTCTTGTCACACAGCTCGCCAAGTTTTTGGGGATTTCAGGTATTCACACCACAGCGTCCCTTTTCAATGCAACCCATCTATCAAACAGTCCCACTGGTAGTTGTGCGATGTTTTAGGAAGAAAATAAGGGGACAGTAAAAACCATTGAATGGAAATAACTTGTGAATATTCTTAGAGCTAATTACTGGCTCTCAGGGTGGTTTTAAAAAAAGTTCCCTAGAGGTAAAGGTTTCATCTAGTTTTTACGATACAATATCAGGAGACAGTCTGGGTCAACACAAAAACAACTTAGATAAAAATTAATTTTATTCTTAGATGTGAGCGTTTTACTGTTTTCTTATTTGTTGAAATTAAATGGAAAGACATTCTGGCTAGTTTATGTCTCTGTCTTGTATATTGGCAGTAGGCTGATATAGAGGTTTGTGCTTCATAGCATGAAGGTACCTTTGTTCCCCATGTGTGCAGTGACGTTTATTTCTATTCCAGTTCAGTTTCTATGACTAATATGATTACCCCATCACAATAAAAAAACAACAACAACAACAACAGAAAACACAATCATCAATAATTAGAACACAAAGAGGCATTTGTTGTCTCACTGAGGAAAAAAATAACACTATACAAACTGATCTGTTTCCCAGTGTGTGGCAAACATAACAATATGCTAATGGAAACTCAGTTTTGCACTCTTTTGGATAAGTTTTGTTTATTCTTGCTGGTTCTTGTTAAAACTCTAAAATATCTTCGTGGTGCACAGAGTTCCTGAAAAAGCTCCTGAAAAAACCCAAAGAAAATCCTGCATTTATTGCATCCATGTAACCTGCATGAAGCCTTTTTATTGCTTTTGTTGAAGCTTTACAATATTTTGTGGTACAGTCCCCCCATCGATCAGAGGAATAATGTGAAACCTGTAACAGGACTATCCATCACATTACCAAAAAACTTCATGTAATTTAAATATTTTAAACTGTGAAAACATTTTGATTCAATTCATCAATTTAAAGATTTTAAGCAATTGTAAAGCAGGATTCCATGTGGGAGTGTAAATGAGGTTTAAACGATAACAGGTCTCTGCAGGTGAAGGCAACTGGTTATCTGTAACAGCTCCTGGAAGGCAGCAGGTGGAGGGGATGGGGTTGGGGACAGAGGAGGACAGACAGTGAGGTGTGAGACAGGCAGAGACAGGCTGCTGTGTTGGATGTGCTTGATGTGGGACCGTACTGCTTGTTGTCATGAGACCCACCCTGAGGCCAGGGGGGCGCAAGAAGCTCAGTGCAAGGATACGCATCGGCAACATCCTCTGAGGACACATCCAACAATGCCACCAGCTTCACTACACCTTCAGATGGGGCATGGAGACCTGAGGCCAGCCCTGAGTTCTCCCCTGCCATCACTAAAGGACATGGACCTAGACTCTCACTTTGGCACAATATAAACTCATGTCTCGCTGTTAGGACAGAGTCTGTTCATCTAAAAGATCCGTTTTCTCCACTTATTTTTAATGTTTGTAAATGCTGATGGACAGAAAGCCACAGCTCTGCAATCGCGCATCTTTGGAAAGACCAGCACATATACAAAGAAAAACGAAAAACATATAAATCTGTTGAAGCATACATATTTCTTTATAGCTACATCTAGGGCTTTGATTTGTGTAATGGACTGATGTCGACCATCCGGACTCACGCTGAACAAAGCATCGATTATGCCATCTGGCCATAGTCTCATATCATTGTCACCTACTTAAAAACAGGCCAGAGTAGGTGCGACGGTCTGCTTCTCTCTCAGACTAATTGCATTTCAATATGCTGAAAGCTTTTAATGGATTTTCGTCTAATGGTGCAAAAAACATGTTGCCTACCTTAGCTTTAAAAAAAAATACAACAAAAAAGGGTAAAAACTGAAAGTATCCTCACTGTTCAGGCCTATTCTGGCTGAGCACATCAAGCATAATGTGACAAATCCCACTTTATCACTTGTTGAGATTCCAGTGCTCCAAAGCAGCCAGGTTTGAATGGCTTTCACCAATTTATTGAGTTCAAGGACTTTTAACTTCAAAAGATGACAGCGTGTGTGTTCTAATGCTTTGTCAATTTAAGCTATTTGCATCCATAGGAACAGTGTCATTGGCTGCAGTTGTCTTTAAATTTGATTCAGTGGTTTACATAAACAAGCGTCCGCCTTGTGGTTGACAAATAAAGCCAATGCAGAAATACCAGCTCCTGTAAAGGCCACTTGAGGCTGACTCCGGTGAGCTGATCCACATAGACTTTAATGTTGAAATGCACAGTCCTACAGTGGAGGTAAACAGTTTTCCAGTCTGGTACAAAAAATTATTGTGGTCTTCACAGTTAATCAAAACCTCCATAATGAATTCTTTTTTATAACTAAGTTGAATCTTCTACATGTTCGTTTGTTTGTGACCCATACAGTATGGATGAAGCTTGGTAACAGCGATCGCAAGTGTTAGCTACTGTATTTTCCACACTATAAAGCGCACTTAAAAGCCTTTAATTTTCTCAAAAATCAACAGTGCGTCTTATGTATGAATTCTCAAACCGATTTTATGTGGTACATGGCGCTCAAAAATCTGTCAAAAAATGTTTTAGTACGACTTTGCTAAGCTACGAAGCCGCACGGCCTGATGGATTGTCGGAGCATTACGGCTGCCGTAGCGTCGCGGAGTCCTGGGTCCTAAACTCCGTCCGTTTCAGGTCCCAAACTCAAACGAACACTGCAGATGCTGCAGTGTTCGTTAAAAACTGTCTAAATTCTTTCATCTTTAATAAAATGATCAGCGTTGCTGCTTTACCAGGTGTAACTATGAAGAGAGTTAGAAGTTAGCAGGAAGTTAGCTCGCTAGCTTCCACCTAAACATGATATAGCATGTTCTGACTGAGAGATTTGTGAATAAATTCAAACGTACAGCTCTGCTGTCACTTCCAACATAAATGAAGACAGAAAACTAAACAGCAGTGACGTTTGTAGGGTTACTGAAGTTGGGCTAGCTGCTATATAATGATGTGCTACGTGATTGCTAGCAACACAGCTATGTTAGCATAACATAGTGAAGCTGGAGGATGAAGCTAACTTTTTTCCACTTGATAAAAGTTAACGTGAAGGTTTCTGATAGTTAGAGACAAATGCAATCGCATGGCAGGATGCTGTAAACGGACCAAACTTCAGCAGGAGAACAACTGAGATAATCCATCCACAATACGAGGTTAGTCATTAATATACTGCAACAACATGGGAACAGAGCAGCTGAGAGAGGATTCAACATTAATGAATCAATGGTACGGAAGAGGAGGAAGCAAGAAGAAGCTGAGTAAAGTTTGACTTATCTGACTGTTTTGTTTCACTTAATGCTCCTTATGGTCTGAAAAATATGGTAATCAGAAATACCAGGCAGTGATGTCATGTCAGCTACATCCATCTTTTGTATACAGTTTTTTCAATGGAAATGGGCCATTAGTCTATGGCAGTATGACTCCCATGTTAAACAGCAATGTTTCCCATGATTGCATCAGTATTTTAGAGCCCCCTCTCTGTAAAAGCCCACATCATTAAACCCCCAGACGGCCAGGTTTTCATGCAGTGTTTCTGTAATTACAGTCTCTGTGGAGACCAATCATTTCTCAAGCAATGTCACTCGAGTAAACAAAAACTCCTCCAGAGCCACCAAACACATTAAACAAGTATTTCACCAGCACAGCAGTAGTACTTCTCCAATTGACTTTGACATGTAAAATTAGAGAAATTAATACCAAAAAACACCAAACCAAGAGATGTTTGTCATCCTAATGACCTCTGGAGTAAAGCAGTGCAAAAAAAAATCGCTTCATTACAAAATAATCAAATATTGCAGATGAAGCGAAATCAAAGAAAACACTTTTAGGTCTTCTCTAAGCGGCAGAGTTGGAGGCAGTCCGATATTGGCAACAGAATAAACATTAAAAGGGGTTACATGGATCAATTTGCAGGGAGTAATTCTCTTTAAGTAACTGTTCTGCTTGTCACTTTATGTTCTGTGAGACAAGTGTAGTAAGTTGCACTGTGTTGGTGAATGAGACTATAAATATTCCTGTAAGCCTGACGGGCTCTGGCTCAACAAGGCTGCAGCTCCGCTGGGTAAAAGCCGTAAACCCCACTGAAGTGTGCCGCTTGTTAAAAACAAAGCCACCCTCGACCAGCTTTGTTTCCTTAATGATTCATTAATTTCAGCACATTTTTCCACACTCATTTTCACTTTAGCATTCATGGTCGAGGTTGCGGTGTCCAATCTGACAGCTACACATGAATTATACACGATCTTTGTCTATAACAGACTTCTTTTGTATTTGTCCTGCTGCTAAATGCAAAAAAATATAAATCATTTTGACACAGATCGGCCTTGCAAACACATCAAACTCTAAAGTTTATTCTTTGTAGTGTAAACTTTCATTTCAAGGCAAGAAACCTGATTATAATCATTCTTGTTAATCCAAACTTGTATGAATGTAGAAACACACGGGAATCTGATGGCCTGAAGATCTGAAGTTACACAACAACAAGCTAACCAAAAATAAGTGGCAGTCACATGGAAAGTAGAGATGTTTTTCCTACCCATATTTTCAGCATGCACATGTAATGACTTTCACTCTACAGAAGCGACCATGAACTTGTCTCTCAGTTTTTTAAAACCTCTTTTTTAAGGAGAAAACAAAAGTCTTGACAATCCGATTTCTGTCTTTGTTTTTGGTGAGAACTTCCTGCACGCAGAAAAACTGAATTTAATCCTGTCATAAGTGTTAACATACCTGATTTTTGCTCAGACGTGTTAATAAAGCTCTCTTTGAATTAAAAGGCCTTAAAATGTAACCTCTTACTCAGGCCTTCATTTGTCACGGCTGAATTGGCATGACTTTAGTCAAGGTACAAGTTGCTCTGCTTTGCTTTGGATAAGTGCCTTTGTTATTTGCATAATAATAATAATAATCACACACACACACACACACACACACACACACACACACACACACACACACACACTGTTAGAAAGCTTAGTGAGTGATACTTCTTCTATTTCCTTTTTCCAATGTTTTTCGTAATGACTTCGACTGTACGTGTGTTGCTGTGTGTGAGTAATTGTCACCCACATTAGAAGCGTGCACCAGTTGGCAGCAGGCGCGCTCCAGGCTTATCCTCCCACAGCCGAACTGTCTCTGCTCCTCGTCTGATGCACCGCTTTCATATCCCTTCTCCAAGAAGCACATGCTGCCAACCAAATGCCTTATCTCCTCAGTGTTTATAGTTTGGTGTTGTTAGTGTCTTTTGGGACAAGTCTACTTTTTGCCGTTTCGTCCGTCCCAAACAACTAAAGCACTGTAGCGAAGCAAAAGTAATCTACCAATCAGGTGGGTCTCCGACTGGGATTTAGATTTTTTATTCTAACAGTGCAGCTGTCGCTTGTTTAATGAAAGTTTCTCATGCACTGCAAACTTACTGCAAACACTAAGTGTCAATGCTGAATGTGACACGCAGTCATTTATAAAGATGTTTGGTGTTAAGAAGTTTAATTTTCCTTTTTTGGTTTTGCATTGCACCTGATAGTTTCATTTCTCGCTTCCTTTCTTCCAGCTTCTGGTGCAGTGTTGATAGAAATTAAGACTTGGAACAGTTATAAATGGATTAAGTAGTGGAGGGAGTGGAGCTGATTAAATGTTTCTTTAATCTACGAGAGGAGGCTGTTTATCAGTAAGCAAATTTTTAAATGTGGTGCCATGGAGTCGGTTCTGTGAACGTCTCCCTGTTTTTGCATCAAGTACAAGCTGCAAATGTCAGACATTTAGTATGCATATATACACGCTGGCTGATGTCATGCCCATTTCACACCATTATACTTGACAGCTGTGGGTAGGAATATATTTATTTACCCATCAAATACATACGCAAGATGTTTATGTTGGCTGGTCACCTGTTAGTTATTGCATATAGCCTTAATGAAAACTCATACATAATTAATATTTTCTGCCTTGAGGAACAGTTTTTCTGTGCTTCCGTCCCACTGCGATCAAATCTCTTGGCCAAGGCAGCAGCACAAACTCACAGCTTGATTCTCTAAAGCAGAAAAATGTACAAATAATCTTTTTACATGATAAAGGGAGTGTTAATTTTCCAGGTCATAATTCACTTCTGTGTGTATTTTAGGAGGATGGATTTGAAACATAACCTGAGTTATTCTGATGGTTTTCTAGTTCACTTTCTACCTGAGCGATCTTCAAATCGCAGCTTTCACCAAACTTAAACCGACCATTAACAGCTCCTCATGGCTAACAGCACAAGCAGCATAAGCAGATGGCTAAACAGCTTTCATTACATAATGCACATTACAGAAGCTATGTCCTAACTGCTACTATTTATCCTGCATTTAAACACAAGCTGCGTTGCTAATTATAAAAATCTTTAAAAGGATGTTCTGTTAAACTGAAACTGTATATAAAAGATGGACATAGCCACCATAAACATGTTCGTTTTGGACAGCTGTCAGTAATCCTTGGTTAGCAAGCTGCATTCATAAACAGTACCGCTGCATTGCACAGATACTTATATGAGCTAACTAGTACTAAATTGCAGACTGGTAAAACAGTCAAATTTAACTCCCAAACACTGAAGCACAACCTTTCGGGCAGGCTGTACTTTGTAGCAGGCTGTAGTCTGTGTTCATTAAAACGGCAGCACAAACACTGTAGAGAGATTTGATTCAGTGACTTTAATTATCTGACTTTAATTCAAGGCACTTCTGTCATTAACCAGTTCCCAAGCTCCAGTATCCATGTTTATTTTGCCATTTGTTTGCTTGCATTGTACATGTTTATTTCTGGTGTAAAGGTTGATATGGGAGGTAGTCAGTCAAGTGGCCACCAGAGGAACTGCGGCTTTTAGCGCTTCTGCGCTGGTGTCATTTTTCAGAGCTCGCCACCTGGATAAGCTGTTTGTTAGAAATGCTATAACAATGCTATAACAGCATTTCTAACAGTATTATTACTGTTTTATTACTTCAATTAACCACAGTGATAAAAGAACATCTCCTTGCTCTGCCATCGCTGTCACACAATCCTCCCGGTTCATGCGGGTTTATATTAATGCACTGCAGTGTTGCAGTTTTCAAATGTCTGCGTCTCTGTATCAGGACAGAGCTGTGGCACGAGACTGGGAATCTTTCTATTGCAACTTCAGTCTCAGAAACAAGTCTTAGCAGTTGATATTTTAGCCAAGCAATGACAAAAATGTCACAACAAGTCAACAGGAAATGCCACTTAAAAAGTGTGAGGAGGCAGCGGCTGCAGGTGTGAGTCTTGTCAAAGACTCCCTAATGACCGAGAAGGTTACTAATGTTAGGAGAGTGCACACTGTGGGCTTGTGCTGTGCAGATGGAAACTGTAGTAGCTGCATTTGTTAAAGCTTCACTGTTCATATTTTTGCTCCTGCTCTATGAGAAATAAAGAAATACAGTAAAACAACAAAAGTTCAGTTGTTTTCCCTCGTTTCATTGTCACTGTTGTTATTGAAGCCTAAAAGGGGGGATTATGAAGAGACTGATTTACTCATGAGCTCATCATTGCTTTTCTCTTATGATAATTCTAATGAAGAAGTCTTATTATATTGGTCCCATTCCTGGTTTACACATTTTCATAACTGACGACAAACCTCAGCGTTTCTTTAAAAAGACGGCAGCCACCTTTCCGAGCTCTGCAGCGTATAGAAGAAACCTTGAAGCATTAGCAGCTAAAAGGTGTGGCGCTTGATAACGTGCTCAGCTCATCTGTCTCCTCAGCGCTTTCCGCTCGCTTCTCTCTTTAGTACTTTGTGGCACTTTTAGCAAAGTACTGCTTACAGCTCAGAAAACTTTTTTTCTTTTTGAAAAATGACAGTTTTCACAGCTTTTAGATGCAGCAGAAGCATATTCTGAAGGATATTTAGATAATCTCAGGGGGGAAGTTTTGAAGTGATCAATCTCAGCGGTGGGACCTCGTAGATAGTAATCCTTCAGGGGTGAAAAATATGCTGCTGCTACATCTGCAAACTGGAGCGAGGAGACGCAAAGAAGAGAAGTGTCTATAATAGCAGAGGTGCAGGGGGATGAACATTTTGCTCAACAAAATTGTTTCCACCGTCCGTAATCCTTCCGCAAGAAGTGACTGATTACAAAGTATGAAACAATGTCTGACTGCAATGTATTTTGACAGCTCGGTTATTTTCTGAAACACTGGATATTTCTCCCTCAGCCGGAGTCGTCTCCTCTCGGCTCATCTATGCGTACAAGCTGGAAGATATCCAGTACCTATTCCTCTTTTCCCCTCAAAGTTCAGCCACTCTCCTCCTCCCACATTAGAAACACATCCCGGCATCTGTAAGGCCCTCTCTCCAGTGGCTGCAGCATTTCTTTCCTTTCTTGGTCTTATCCTCCCATTAAGCTCCCTCTAACTCCTCTGCTCACCTCTCTGTCGCTCCCACAGGGCTCTGCATTCACAGGAAGCCGCCGTGCTCTCCTAGCCGACCCACCCTCCACCCCTCCACTCTAAGTGATCACACTGTTTATATGGCCTTTTTCTTTTATCCAATTTCACACGTCCCGGCTTGTTTACCAGCAGCGGGGGCCACAGAAAGCCACAGTGCCCTTTTCCTTCACTCTCCAGCCCCCTCGCCTTTCTTTTCCTTCCCACTCTTCTCTTGTCGCCTCCACCCCTCCAGCAGCTTTGCGGCAGAAATAAAAGCTAAGCTTATGTCCCCTTTTTTTCAATGAATGTGATTAGGTTTCTATTTTTGTACAGGCTGGAATCACATTCAGCAACGTGTCATTTATTGAATCTGGACCCTGCAGCTCTGTTCTCAACACTGTGGAAAAGTATTGTCCAAGACGACGCACTTCCCTCATTACAAAAGCTGTAATGAGCGGAGGCGCAGCAAAGTGGGAGTGATGAGAAATGCTCCATTTAATCATTTATTTAAAATGTCTGAATGGCATCTAAATGTCGGAGGACAATGGCATGTACAGAACAATGAATTGCTAAGTCTCTCTGATAAAGTTCCAGGAACTAAGGGATGACAGGAATAAGATGCCCAATTATGCGTACAGAGAGTCCCTGCATGTGAGGCGATTTGCTTAAATATGTATCAACATTTTAGTTTTTATCAAACTATTTCTTTTTATCTCAAAGTTCTGAACATTTTTTAAATCCACACGGATGCTCCTCTTAAAAAACCGCAGTCCTCCGACCTAACGTCCGTTCTCCACCTCTCCACCGAGTGTCAGGATCATACAAACAGCACTAAAAACATCCGCCGAGGCCACCGAAGCTCTGCTGTATTAATTTGCTGTCTTACCCACTTAGATGGAAAGGTCAGCGTTTCATCTTTGTGCCTAAAGGTGGGGAAACTGCAGTTTCAGTCTTTTTCTGCCAGCAGGATCGTACAACAACTACAAAGCTGAATTTTATGTAACTTGAGGCGAGACAGAGATCCCAAACGTGTACACTAAAAAAAAGGACATTGGATGGTTGTTACATTTACAAAAGTCTAACTTGTATTTTGTTTCTGTGGTGAACGTAATTGAATCATGTAGGATCTGTATGAAATTTAACAACTTCATTTGTTCTTGTTGAGGTGACCTGATACAATCTAGTAGGAGTGGTTAGTTTCTGGACTCACGAAATTCACAAGACCACACGAGATTTTACACCACAGGAAAATCACTGGAGGCAGACACTACACACCCCGTGCATGCTAGCGCTATTTATTGTGTTTAACCTGTCAAGGACAAAAACGTGCAGAAAAATTCTGCATCAAGCCTTGAAATCGTAGCTTTCCTCCTTTTGTGAAGTCTGTACCGACAGCGTGGTGGTGCAGTGGTTCGCACTGTTACCTCACAGCATGAAGGTCCCAGGTTCAAACCCACAGTCTGGCTACTCTGAGTGGGTACTCTGGTTTCCTCCCACAGTTAAAGGTCATTCAGTTATTAGAGTTAGATTAATTTGAGATTCTAAATTACTCAAAGTGCAAAGGATTGTTTGGCTCTGTGAGTTAGCCTGTGATAGACTGGTGACCTGCCCACGGTGTGCCTCTTACCCAATCACATCTGGGGTGGGGTTGTTGTAAAGGGCATGAAATGTCCCATCACACCTAGAATTTTGTCCATATAAAATGATCCTTTTGTCAATACTGTAAATCAAACATGTCCAAAGAAAACCATTTTCTACAACTGTTGGCCAAACCTGCAGATTGCTACCTGGAAGGTTTTCAGGCCGCTCTTCACTCACTGACTGACTTTGTTTTGCAGTGCAGATAAATCCGACCAATGTGCTGAATTTCCTTCATTGATAACCTGAAACAAGCTTGCTTTCATTTCTCCATCTGCCCCCTTTTTTAATCTCACACTTCTTTCAGCCACTGATATTTGAATGACATTTAAATGCTCAATTCATTTCAGTTTTATTCATAGAGCCCCAAATCATAACATATGTCACATTGAGCACTTTACATAGTGGGGCCAAGACCTTGGATCATTAAAGAAAAAGCCAGTAACTCTCCCTGAGCAGGACCCACAGTGGGCCTGCTGTCTTCACTGGGCGGGGCGAGACAAGAGCTGAGGCAAATATTAACACCGTGTGAAGGATCTGCAGTCTGCTCAGCAGTAGGTGAAAGTGGTTAGTGATGAAAGCCTGACTTGGGTTCACCCATACAAGGAGACTCTGAATGCAGGTTTATCCTGTTAACATCCAGCAGCTCTCCATAACACGCTCATGGTTTGGGCTCAGCGTAGTACAAGCACATTTTCAGAAAATGCTTTACTTCAATGTAAGCCTCATATGAGGAATGATTAAAATAGTTCAGACAGCAGGACCTAAAAATCACAACCTGTTTGAGAGAATCTATTTTAATGTATTCAGTCATCCTTCATCCTTCAGCTGCTATTTTCAGCTCATGGAAGTTGCTGTTGTAACCACGTCCACTCTGCGTTCTCCACCATGGACCTCAAACTTGCACAGCAAGCAAAAGTCAGCTGGAACAAGATGAAGTTGAATGTGAGACCAGCCAAATCTAAATCAGGTGAAGCTTTTGATTTGTCAGACCCTTCTGATCGGACCCCGTACATGCATTCTTGTTCTTCTTCACAAGCCTTTCCATAAAAAGATTTGAACCTTAATCTCCCCCTGCACCTTACTCCAAGTGAATCTTTACTGATCTGGTGCATCACCGTGTTTGTGTGAATAGTTCATAAGACTGTTTAAAGCCAGAAGCCTTTAGAAGTCTTCTATTCTGGACCAACCTCCTCCCTCTCCATAGATCGCAACACTTTTAAATGAAGATGCCACGAGGGCGAACAAGAACAAGAGCAGTTGAAATTAGAGAAGCAGTCTGAAGTTTTAATGCTCTTGGAAGCAAGGTGCATGTGAGTGACGGTGGGGATCACGGCCTAGCTGCTTGGGAGATATACCTGCAGATGCATGCAGGAGTCAAGGACATGATTAGCATCACTGTGACGTGCTTGGCATGTGTGCAGCGCTGCTTGAAGGGCTACTCTTGTATTCCACAGATAGAAAGCAATAATGCCATTCACAACCAACTCTGCTCTATTCATTCAGCATTACAAAGAAGTATGGAACATGCACTGCAGCTGTATGTACCACAATGTGACCCATAAATGAAGTTTTTCCACAGTTTTATGAGAACTATTCATCTGACAACTTTAAAGGCCACAAATGCAGACAAAACAGCAATAGAGCAGCATATTAAAAAACCATCCACGTTGCCTCTGCTGTTCCCTTGCCCCTGCTGCAGATTTATGATTTATTAAAGAGCAAGAGGTGTCAAGCACAGCCTTGGTCTCAGTGAACCTTTCTTGACACAGCACTGCTGCATACAAGGCAGGCTGTAACTTACAGCTTATTCCACTCTAATAGTTGACTTTGCTTCTCCCTCACGTGGTAGCAGCAGCTGTATTGTGTGTTCAGATGGTACATTAGTGCAGAAGGATTACATAACATAAAACATAATGGGCACTTTGTTGGCAAGATGGTCAAACTCGGGGGAATCCATGTGTTTTCTTCCACATTTTATTCTGACCATTGATCATGTTCAGTCAAACACAGCAGTGTGGGGGGAAAGCGCGTATTGCAATCCAGTACAACACCACCACAGGAAGCAGCTGCAAGGTCCACAGTAACAAGTGTCCCACAGGTTGCGTTCATTGCAAGGCTATTGCATGATATCAAACATTGGTCCTTGTTACTGTTTCTATTTCCTGACTCTTGTCTGTGAATATACAACTTTCATAAAGATGTACAATACAAAATCTGCACAAATAACTTTGCTGATGAATGATTTGCTGACTTTTGGTGCATCTTTGTCATAGTTTCTCTCTTGTATTTCAATGTTTGTATTGTTTTTGATGCAAGTGTTAGTTGCTGAGTTTGTGAATTGTGCCTGGTCACATGAGCGCATTCACCTTCCAGACAATCCCCCTGTTCTAAGAAGGACGGGTCTGGTCAGGTAGCCACAGTGTTTATTCCATTATGGAGATCTGAAAATTCGACATCGATGGGCAGATTTACTAACCAGGGCAAACTAGCGTCACAGTCGACGGAAGTGGGAGGTTCTGTTGGCTAATTTATAAAGATAAATAATTTGTTTTAATGATGACCAGCATTCTACCAAGAGCACTGTACATATGCAGGCAGAAGCAATCAGGATGTGAGTTTCATGTTTGTGCTTCTCTTTGGAAATTCAGATCAATGTGTTTTTGCCTGGAAGACAAACTCTTCTGTTAGAATTTGCCGTGGACGATGCACAGTCTTGTAGCTCGAGACGTTCATTCTCTGGATAATTCTGACAGCTCAGTTAGAGCACAGGATCGCAGCTTTATTACAAATGAATCCATGTTATGAATCTGTTTGTCAGTACTGACTTTATATATGTAGAAGAGGATGTCACATCGTGACCCAGGCTTTGACGTTGCTATTACTTTGTCATTAAATGCATGCTCTTTATCTCTGCAGGCTATGCAAGTGTGAGACTGCGTGCATTTTTTAAAGTCAAAATTTACAGATTGTAGGATTCAAATATGAATCTAACAGCTGTCAGGTCTGAATTTGACACATTTCTGCATTTTCATTCAGCTTGTAACAGATCTGATACCAGAGAGAAGTTAAACAAAATCTGCTCATTGTGTGCACGAGGCTGTGAAAACACAAGCAAGAGACACAAGACTGATCTGTGTAGAAATGTAACTAAAAACTGGAAACACTGCAAGCAGCACTGTAAAGCCACTAGCACAGGACAGCCCAAGGTTAGGGAGTGCCTTCATAGCTTTGAGCCATCCAGCTGTGCTAACGCTGCACTCATTTTGATAACCCCTCCTCTTCTAATTCCTAATAATTGAACACTTCTAGAGACAACTATCACAGCCATAGGGAACAAAATAAGAGTTGCTTTTTTCAGGGTTAAATTCTGTTATTTGCTGTAAAGTGCATGAACTTAAATAGGTTTTGTAGGAATCATTTAAATGCGCTCCAAATTTCTTTCCCAAAAAAGGGAAACTTCTACAAATACTTATGCACGAAGGCAAAAATACTTCCACACCTTTTAGTCACAAAACTGACACTGCACCTCTTTAGTAAAATCTTACAGTAACTTTTTAATGCCAAAAGAGGGTTTCGCACTGCTGCAGATTGTTAGTCTGGCCTCAAATCTCTTGGTAAATGGGAACGGTAAACAGACTGGGTTATATAGAGTTTTTCTACTCTGAGCACTCAAAGCGCTTTACACAGCTCCCCGAATTCACCCATTCACACATGCACTGTTTTTCTATGTTGTTTCTGTCTAAGAACCTTCTGTCTAACGCTCACACATACACACTCATACTCCCACGAATGCACCGGAGAGCAACTCGGGGTCTTGCCCAGGATATTTGATAGGTGACCTGCTCTACCATCTACCGCCTGAGCTACAGCAACCCCAATTGCAATTTATCATGGCTCTGATACAGGGATGACAATTAAGCTACTGCTGCTGTGTCATGTGGGTAACATCCCTGCTTTAGGGATGCTCCTCCTGTGAAAGAGAACTACTGTGTTGCACTTTAGCCACATGCAAAACAAGCTAGCTTTGGAAACAAAAGGATTTCATCTTTGAACTCAACTCTTGGAGACATTTTTAGTCAAATTTGGTTATGTCACAGGTGAAACTTCCATATAAAGAGGAAGTTTGAATGTAAACTTAACCCTTACCCTGAATTACCCTTAATTAACCCTAACCACTGACGACAGCACTCAAACTGTCTGTAGGCTACACAAATGGACGAGTTATAGAATACACACTGTATGGACAGAACCAGCTGATATGTTGAAAATGTATTAACAAATTGTCAGTTTATTACCAACACTAATCTCAGTTTTGCTGTATTGCCTTACGATGGCAAAGAAAAAGCCAAAGAGTCTTGTGGACAAACATGTAGCATCATCTTCACAATGTACTGTAAGTCTGTGCCGTGTTTTGAGGTGGGGTGGTGCTCTTTTTTAAGAAATCAGTGTATGCACTGAAGCCCTGGCCTCTGAGATCAACCACTGAACCACTTCCAAATGCATCACTGCTGCTGAACGTGTTCATAAATGCAGAGAGGTCACTCACAGACTCGTGGTCCGTCAGGTCAGCCAAAACGAAGCAGCGGTACTGCTGCTGTCCAGGGAGCGGTTTGTTGTAGAAGCCGCTGTATTTCTTTTCATCACCCAGAGTGAAGATCTCAGGGAGCGTATCCAGCTTGGCAGCAATGTAGGGCTGCAGGAAGTCATTGCTCTGCCTTTTCCTCCTCTGCAGGCTGCTGTCAGCACCGGACTCCAGAAGCTACCAGAGGAACACAATATTATGAGTTGACATGACACTGGAGCATAGTGACACAAGATGACATAACAAACCTCATCTCTGTAGATGACGGCTCTCTTTTCCTGACCCTCTGTGACAGTTATACGATTCTTCCATTTTATTCACTTGTTTTACTCTTATTTATTTCTAATCCAAACCACATTTAACTGTTGATCTGTTTTCACTTAATTAAGGCTTAAAGTCTGCATGTCTTACTGTAACAATGCTAACAATGTAACCAAGCAAGAAACTAATGGCTCCACAAAGCAACAATGCCACCGGAGCATTCATTAATAATGCAAAATTCAAAAGCCTATGGGAGATGCCATGAGGGTTATATCCATCCTTTTCTTTACACTCTGCAGTTTTTTATCACCTGTCTTATTGATTAGAATGAACTAAGTTGCTGAGACCTCTGTGTGACTGGTCAACAAAGTCAAAAGAACCAGTAAAGATGAGCAATGTGTAAGAAGACAAACAAACAGGGTGCCGATGTTAGTTAAACCACTTTATTATGAAATGTTATTGTTCAAAATGTTCGAAATGATGCTTCATCATGCTGCTGATGCACTACACTTTTGTTCAGCAGTTTGATCAAAGCTGCAATTTGCAAAAACATACTAGAAAATTGATTTCTCTAAGTCTAAATTGAAGCAATAAACCTTTTAATTTATTTTATTTTATTTTGTTTTTGAGCCACGTAAAAATGTTACTTCTATCTTATAAATTTGTGGTGCACTTGGTGAAAGGTGCATGTTGGAGGATGCCAAACGCCTTACAATTAGCAGGATTGAATTTATAAAGTCTGAAGGCCCTCTGTGACATTCAGGAAGCACCGAGGGTCGTGGCTTCATTACTGAAACTCAGCTGCTCTCTGTGTTCAGAGACAGACGTGTCTTTCAACCACCTGCTTTTGTCATTTTAGACCAACACGTCCCCGCAAAGCAACAATATTCAAGGTGACACTGACATACTGGGGATGGTTGTCTGCAGCAAAGTCACTTCAATCACATGGATACATCTTCTTCCTTTTTTGGGTGCTGACATTTCAAACATTCACTTTGTAAGAAAAAGGAAATTTAACAAACAGCCGGTTGACAGTATTTCACTTAAAAACGTCTCAGATGAAGGTACTGGATTCCGTGCCTTATGTCAGTTTCAGATGCTGCTTTCTGCTTCCTTCCTTTTATGGTCCAGTCCTTGGTCATCTCACCCGACTTATCCCCCCTGCTTGGGAGTCCATGTGAGGGCCTAGGACCCCCCATCGTCAAAGTACATGAGGGCTGTCTGGCAGATAATTTGAGCCCTTTACGCACATTTTCAATAAGTCTACGTTTCTCAAAATTTGCTTACATTCCCCACACTTCATAAGAAAAAGTGTCATTCAGAAAAACCCAAAACACTATGATATATGCCAAAGATATATCCTACTTTCTTGGATAACTAATAAACTCAAACACTGCTGCTGGAAGGAATTTGGACCTTTAAAAGCTAAATTACTCCTAATGTTTAGGTCTCCCTTTCCATCTGGAAAGCACCAATTAGCTGTATGTTTGGCTCACAGGGACATGTTGCCATCATTTTTATGTTGCCATTAATACATTTTACCTTACTAAAAAAAATCACCCCGTTATGTCCTAAATAGGCAGGGCTTACTGTATAATGCTGGGGCTCATCCAGGATATATAAAAAAGGGAAATCTCTGAACTTTATAATCACGCCATAGACCAGGGGTGGGCAATTCCAGGCCTCGAGGGCCGGTGTCCTGCAGGTTTTAGATCTCACCTTGGGTCAACACACCTGAATCACATGATTACCAGGCCTCTGGAGAACTTCAGGACATGTTGAGGAGCTAATTTAGCCATTCAAATCAGCTGTGTTGGATCAAGGACACATCTAAAACCTGCAGGGACACCGGCCCCCGAGGCCTGGAGTTGCCCACCCCTCCCATAAACCAATCCAACTCAGGGCAAAAAATAAATAAACAGTAATATGAAGTTCTGTAGAATGAATAGAAACCTAAACCTGACCAGTCACCAACAACTCAAAAACAAAAAATACAAATATATCGATAAATCACACAAGATATAATAAATAAGCATTTAACATTGTGCACGACCAGATCGGAACATGCACTTGGCCTCCCTTTATTAGTAGGACAGAAGTAATGACAAGATTGATGTGCTGCTAACCATCTCTATTAGAAAATGACTCCACTAAAGTGAAGTGCTTTTCTCCAGCCAAACCCAGATAGTGATCTGCATTTTAGTGAACAACACAATCTGCAGTAGAAGAAGCTGCGATAGTGACCAGTAAACACAAACCTCAGACACTGAGCAACTCCATTACTTGTTGCTGTAGCTCCAAAATGACTGGAGTATAAAAAGCGGAGGCCAGAGTTACTAACAAAGACTAAAAAATACAATGCAGGTCACATTTAGACTTGTATGCAAATGATAACTATAAGTTAGTATAATTACACAGTCTTTATGCATCAGCATCCTATAAAAACAAAGACATAGACTTTAAGACTTTAAACTGTGTATGCTGCTATTCTACAACACATACATGCCTTTTTACAGAGCTCATATTGGCCAGATTCAAATGTAATTGCACACTGATGCTTCTGTGATAACTGTGTGTTGTTTTATGCACACATGTATTGGATGTGTTCAAGAGTTTCAGTTGAGGTCCAGTTGTCAGTGTTTGGAGTGAGAGCTGGTTTCAGGAAAACTACAAAATACCAAAATGCTTCTTTGTCAAAGATCAGGAGAAAAGGTTAAAAAAAGCCAGACTATGAAGAGCTGTGGGCGCATTGGTTAGGGCTTTACCGTGTATGGATGAAATGGTTCTGGATGGATTGCTGCTTCTGAGCTGGGAAACAGTTATTGCCCCATGTGAAGGGGCAAGAGAGCTGGGCCAGAAGTTTTTGAATTATTCGAATGTATTCCAAGCTCTCGGTTATGGTCATGAGCTCTACATGCAGCCAAAATGAGATGTGTGTCCCAATTCATAGGCTGCATCCTTCGGAGGACCTGGCCTCCGCGGTCTACGTGTGCCAGGTCCTTCATAGACTGAGAAGGCCCGAAGTGCGAGGCTGTGAAATGGGTTGGTCCAGCCTTCAGATTTGGAATTGGCTTGGCCGCGCAATGAATTCTGGGATATGTTGGGTCACGAAGGACACACCCCACCCATCCTTCAAATTCGGGGAAATGAAGGACGCATTTGTCGGACGCATTTGGAGCAGCCTTCGTCGCCTAGCTATGACGTAATTGGCCTTGAAATGTGGCCTCCAAAGGATGCGCCCTATGAACTGGGTCATAGCTGCGTTTCTGCCTTAGACATACACCTGCTTCACCTTTACACTGAAAGTCCTGCTAGTTTGGTTCAAGGATCTTATTAGGAACACCTTTGCGCTACTTTCTTTTGGATGTTTTTTGACATGCAGAGTCAAAAGTTACATTTCATGGAAGTTTTATTTATTTAGAACCATTTTGCAACAACACTTAATTTAAGGTAAAGACACTGCTATACTAGCTATTATAGTAAACACCATAAAATCCATTATAGCTGCCGGTGTGACGTCGCCCATTGCTTTGCAAAGTCCTCTTTTGAAGCTTGAAGCATTTTGGCTGTCAACCTCGTACTTTATTGAAGCCATGACTGATAAACTAAGGGATACTTTAGCTACTTGTCTGTCACTACCCAAGTCATACATTGTTTCAGTGATTTCTATACAGTCTGTACAGCAATGAGGATGAACCACCCTCTGACCCTTGGAAATAATTCAGGTTAAAGCTCTTCTACACTGGCTTAATTTTTTAAGACCTAGAAAGTCCATCTTTTACATTTTTATTTAGTTTATGACCGCAACTCTCCAGTTGAAGCAAACAAGGGTCTAGACCATGAGATACCAGACTCCAGATCTTTGCCTTCATTGTTAGACCATTATCCACTTGCATGCATTTCATAATTTGTCAGGGAGGGAATTAATGACAAACCCATAACAGTTACTGCACAGCTCAACCTGATCAGTCTGCCTGCAGACATAGTAAAAGCCCATCTCCTTTAGATCTTGCTCAATGAAGGCTCGCGGGAATACAACGCAGTGCAGCGCCTCATGTATGTAAATGACACCTTAAGCAGCAGTTCTGTTGTAGGTTAGAGAGGACTTGGAAGAGATACAATAAAATCAAAGCTAAAGGATTTTACTGACACTGGGTAATTATATACAGTTGCAGGTGAAGCAAAAAAGCCCCATTTCTTTCTTAGTTGTTATTTTACGTTTCAGGAGCAGAGCTGACTCAGCAGTTAATGTGTCAGCAAGTTTTAAAGCAAGAACAAAGCAAAATCTCAGAATGATGCACAGCAGTTAGTTTACTCTTTGAAAAACTTCATTTATTTTTGAGTTGTAGATTCAACAAAATTAACTACTGAACTCCCGTGCCACCATTTAGCTCAGCATTAACCCAATATCGTTTACAAGAGGAGCCAACATAAGAGTGATGCCACACAGCCCCGTCTGCATTATGGGAGATGCAGAAAATTAACCTGTTAGCAGTCGGACGTACCGCCCACGGTACATTGGATGGTTTAGGGGACTAATTGTAAATTTGTAGGACTGCTAAGGGGTTAAACTGAATCAAAAATAGAAACAAAGCTTCAGACATGAGGTAAGATTTCCCTTTGCCATCATCAGTGGCGACTCTGTACAAATATTCCTCAATCCACATATTGATGCATGATGATTTTTCTTTAATCGCCTCTATTTAGCCTCACAACATTTCCACTTGTAAACAACATTTCCGTTTGATAGCTTCTGACCACATCTACACTTTGTTTTTTAGTATCTCTGACTGCATGACGGTGAGAACAGTCAAGTCATTCGAATATTGTTTGTCCCTCACAACCTTTTTGAATTGTTGCGTGTAATGAATTGTGTAATGATGCTAGAAGGGCTTCAGTCTGATTGGTTGTGAAAATTCATCATGAAGACGTGTAAATGAAAACAAAGCTAAAACACAAAGCATGCAGTGACGTCAGGCGGTGCTCTAAAAAGCCGAAGAACGCTGCATTCTTTCGTAAGCGACACACGAGGGTGGTTGGAGAAGCGGATTCATAATCACAGCATTTCTGGATCAGAAGGTGTCAGTGATGTTTCAAAACTGCCAAGGTGCCACTAAATTATAAAAACTGATTCCCATTTATACTGCTGGAAACATTTTCCTGTAATGAAGGTGCACGAACTCTGTTTTGTCACTCACACTGCAATAACTTACATTTCATTCAGTGTTTCTCGCCCTTTTCCAGATAAACATGGGCAGAAAAACATTTAGCAGCTTTAATCACCTGTTTTCAATGTTATCAGTCCCATGCATATTGCCAGTAGGTTTCCTCCTCCACCTTATACCAACCCTCTGTCACCTCACTGCTGCTTCTACCCTTCACACTGGGACTAATAGGGAAATGTAACTGCAATAAAAAAACGAACAATAAACTGCAGTTCCCTCAATGGCCACTTGAGGCTGCTTCTGGTTTTTAATTTCCCAGTTTAAACCAGGCTGAGTGATTCTGTTTTTAGTGTTCCTGGATCACATTCACATGTGGGCTTGTCTTTGCATGGTTTACCCTGCATTTGTGGATGGCACTGTAAGCTGTGCTCACACACAGTGATGTCCATGACACATGTTTGATGTCGTGCTGCCCGAGGGCACAAAGACCACTGGCATCCAATACTGAGTTTTGGCCTTGATGACGAGATATTTAATGTCTTTGCAATTTTATGTTGAGGAACATTTTTCTGAAATTGTTATACAATTTGTAGATGATTTGTAGAGAAGCTCCGCCTCTCTAAGATGCTCTTTTACCTAATCATGTGACTGACCTACTGGCAGCTAACCTCCAGTTATAGTTTCTTTTTTTATACCATCACTGCGGTAACCTTTTGTTTGCCCCGTCCCACTTTTTTGGAGACGCTTTGCTGTCATCAAATTTAAAAGCAACATTTTTCTTAAAATTGTACAACTTTCATGTTTTAATATTTGATATTTTCTACGTTCCAATATGGACAAATTACTGCAGCTTATGTCCCAACTTATTTGAAAGACTTTTTCTAGGATTTGACTCCTTTTTTACTTTTACCCAGTGTTCACAAAATTTATGGCAACAATTACAACTGATAAAAGAGCCGTTTTTAAGATTGTCAGCAACAATGAAATCAAACTGAACTAGACATCCGCTCACCTCTTGTATGTCCATGTCTTCAGGGTTTTCCCATCTCCTCAGAGAAACTGGAGTGACAGGGACAACCACTATGTAGTACCACCTGCACAAAACGTATAATGCACCCATATATGATTGTGCACCAAACACACACACATAAAGATACGTTTATGAGGAAATTCACCTGTTACCACAACACAAGAGTCAGAAGCACAAAGTGAATTAAAGACGTATTAAAAGACTAAAAAATGCAGTTTATATGTATGCATGTGTCTAATGTTGTTTCAGCACATCTTGTAGATCTTCTCCATAAACTTTCTAAACCTTCTCTTAAACAGATGCATTCACTGGGCCTAATGAGAAGGTCTGGTTTGGACATTAGCATCTTTTTTCTCCACTGACTCCACTCCTCTTAATTACTGCTTACTTGTGGGCTATTTCTTCGGAGAAACAAACACTTGAAACACAATTAATTATTTCTATGTGCTTGTCTTCTTGACCACGCTGGGTAATAATATGAAATAAACTTCTTGTGAAATGCACCATTTGCATTGGGATTCTTATTGCTGATTACCTCAAATTGCTTTCTGGTATCATGAGAGGGCTACGAGTTGCAGTGGGGCGACTGTTAATATAGTCGTGTGGTTTTCTGCTGTAATCACGGAGCTGTTGGGCCAGAGGTTTGATTGTTTTGTTTGCACTTAAAACTACTCTGACCTTAAAGAAAACGCTTCTGCTTCTGATAATTGGCTCGCTGTGAAGTGGGTAAAACATGACAAGAAGTTAATAAAGAGAGGCTGTAATGGCTGGTGAAACACGCCAGAATTTTCTGGCTTTTTAAGATGTTTGAACTGCTAACACGCTGAGTGTATGTTGGGGAAAATAGCCTGGCACAAACTCTATAGATGCAGTGGACAAGACATTGCTGAGATTCACACGTACCCATACGGTCTATAGAACCTGGCTCAGATCAGCTGACAGGACTGGCTAATACCCTGACACTCAACGCTCTTGGCGCCTAAAAACCAACACGACGGTATCTAACACACTAATACTGAGATGAGGAAATGAGAAAATCCAGTGATGTTGCAGCTCTGAAATATGGCCAAACTGGTGGCAAGTGGCATCTTGGCAGCTGCACGCTTGACTTTTCTCAGTTCATGGGCAGTTATTT
>NW_005187462.1:1860905-1883854 GCF_000239375.1 Pundamilia nyererei
AGCCTATACAGCTTGGAGTAAGACAACATGCATGAAGAGGATGATGTGGACAAAATACTCATTTGCCTAATAATTCTGCACTCCCTGTAATACTGAAATGAGGAAATGGAGGAGCAGTCACGGAAACTGTCAGTGTTAAAACAGACAAACTGTCAGCACTGACCTGACAGCCGCTGCGTCCGGGACCTTCAGCAGGCTGATAGTCACTTTACCACCTTCCTCCACATCTATATGGTGTTGAGCTGGTTTCACCGTCAGAAGGTCCGGAGCCGTTCGGATGGAGACCTGCTGCTGGAGGCCGCCAGCACTATTCCCTCGGCTCATTAGCACAAACGAATAATCAGTGTCTGGCTGCAGCTGTGTGATCAGCTTCCTTTTCAGGTTGCCTTGAACCTCCACACTCTGCTGGTTGTACAGAATCTACAGCAGGATGGAGTTATAGAGGTTAATGTACACCTTGCACTACTGTAATAATTAACACTGTGATGTCTGTCACCAATATCCAGCTCTCTGTTTTACCCAAAACAACCAGTTTTCTGCCTGCATGAAAGAGAGCGCTGAGCTTACCTTGACAGGCACTTGAGATTTGTATGTTTCTGGCACTTCCCAGGTCAGCAGGACCGAGGTCTTTGTCACAGCCTTCACACCAAAGTTCTTGGTAAACACTGAGGGAAGATCTGGATGATTATTAGGTGGTTAATTTGATTGTGAATATGACTGAGATGATTCAGTGCTGATGAGGAGGTGCAAGAAACGCAAGACAGTTACGGGGAACACTACCAGATAGATCTCGGCACAGTTTTTATGATTTTACTCTATAAAAGCACAAACAGGTGTTTGGCAATAACAAACGACCAAAAACTGCTGTTTCTCTAATGTCCACTTAAGCCTGCCACTACATTTTTATACAACTCACTTGTTTCATTTGTATTAAGGATAAACTGTACATTATCAGTGGCATGAAAACGTTTACATGTGTGCAGCTGACAGATGTCTGCTCGATTAATGCCAGCTTGCAGTTTTGATAACTTTAATTGGAATTTTAATGCAATTATCTGAAAAACAATATTGCTTGCTGTGCATGTAATTGTACTAACAGTCAAGAAAGCTTGTGCTCCAATTAGTGACTTATGCTAATCAGCAGGTAACTACATGATGCACCAACAGAATCCAGGCTTATGCCTCATATCCAAATATTATCGAATAACTATCATAGCAGTGAGCCAAGATGACATGACACACATGGACTATGTAGGAAACTGTAAACAAACATAAATGATATAAATATAAATGAGTTTTTTCATATTTAAAATTCCTCGCGTGCGTTAGTGACACTTGTCAATATCATAACCAGCTTCATGAGGTTTTCATCTCAAAAGGTTTCCAATGAAAAGATCATTGTAATAAATAACACACAGGACTTAAGTGTATGTTTAACTGTTTCCAGATGGTATGCTATAATGAGGTCTAACTCAGTGAACTAAGGGGATTTAATAGTGTGAGACTCACACACACTCACAGGAACTAGCTGCTTGCTTCCTGCATCAAATATGGCCAGAAAGTCCTTGTTTAACATCTCTAGAGAAGAATCCTACAGGGCTGCAGTTTGCAAATGCCAGCTAGAGGCAATGGTTATTAAATAAATAAAAACTCTCCAAGTTGTCAGTGGAGTAAAGTCACTTGTGACTCTACTTACTGTCTAAACTCGTTTTAATTTTCACTTTGAATCTTACAAAGTTACTCTAGTAAAACCCAGGAATAAAGGGTAGAAACTGAACATAATTTGTTTCCCTGATGAAGTTCTGCTACGTTTCTTTGAGTTATGTAGCGGACAGAACTAAATAATACTGGGACTAGCCTCACCCTCCTTTCAGTTTCATCTTGTTCTCAAGTTATTGCATTCACACGATTTTCAGAAACTTGCTCTGACTTTGAGGTCGAGATCACTGAGATTTTTAGTAGCTGCACCTAAGCCTGTGGTTCTCACCTGGCATGGAGGTGGACATGGTCCTGCTCTGGATGCTGGGGCTGATAGGTCCTCCGCCCTTGCTGCTGAAAGCTTGGACTCTTATGTCATAGGTTGTGTCAGGCTGCAAACCGTAGACGGTGAGCTGTGTATCTGTGGTAACGTTGGTGCTGTTGTTCGGGCTGTTAATGTCTCGGTACATCACCACATACTTCACAATCTTCCCATTTCTTTCAGCCAGAGGAGGCGGGTCCCAGGCCAGTTTGGTGGAAGTTGCAGTAAGGCCGACCACGCTCAGGTTTTGCGGGTAGCTGCTGGGAATGTCCTCAGGGGTGCTGATCTCTTTTACATACTCCTCCCCGTTCCCTGCTCTGTTTTTGGCACACAGTTTGAAGATGTACACGGCACCCTTGTGGAGGCCGGTGACTGTGAAATGATCATCTGTCTTCTTGAAGTGTTTAATGGTGAAAGCTTCCTCCTCTGCTCTCTTGTACTGCAGCTGGTATCCCATGTGCTCCCCAACCATTTCTTTAGGGGGCTGCCACTGGATTAGAGCGGTGTTCCCGATGGTGGTGCTGATCATCATAGTGGGCTTTCCAGGAACTGCGATGCAGGAAACATTTGTAAATATTCAGCACTAAAAGACACATTTAGATATGATCTAGCTTATTTTCTTAGCTGGTTGGAAGGTATAGGACCTGTTTTTGAGATTATCATAAAGGCCACACTACTTTTTATTATCAGAAGAACAAAGACTGTTATTCAGACTAGCTTTTGAGTCTAAAAAGCTCTTTCAACCTGTGTTTTTGTGTGTGTGTGTGGGGCGGGGTTCCTAATGACCAGCAGGGGGCAACTCTTCTGGCTCCAAAAGAAGTCAAAGTTGCAAAGACGTCTGTTTGCAAAATTCATTTTTCTGATGTGTAAAGTATGGTGGAGTGAAACAGACAAAGTAAGGAATGCTTTTCAGAGGGGCTTTGTGTGCAGTGCTGTTGGACTCTTAGTACAATCTGCTCATTGCTAATGACATCTGGTTTAACCTGTTAGCAGTCGGACGTACCGCCCACGGTACATTGGATGGTTTAGGGGACTAATTGTAAATTTGTAGGACTGCTAAGGGGTTAAAAAACAAGACCTGCTTCTCAGTATACTTGGGTTTACTTTTGTTCTTGTGAAATATCATCTGTCAATTCCAACTCAAAGAAGTCGAGTATGCTACAAATGCCTCTGTGTGTACTTGCCCCGCCCGTTCTATCGAGGATGTAATGAGTGTTGACTTGTGTTGACTTGGGGCAGCCAAGTATTCTAGAGTACATTTTGAGGAAAACTCAAAAGCAACAGTGTGAGCACCCAAAGTTGTGAGTTAAGTTTAGAAATGTTACTGTTTCTGTGACAAAAAGCAAGATTTCAAGATCTTTTATATAAGAATGCAGCTGTTTGCCTATTTGCAAAACCGTGTAAGAAGCTCTTTCAGGATGATACCGAGCTAAACGTAAAATGGAGCCAACATTAGCTCATATTATCAGACAAACAGAAAAAATCAGACTACGCAGGACTAAAAAAAACTCCTGAAAGGTATTAAATGGAGACATATTAGAAAACAAGCAGGAATGTGATCAAGATATGGCCTCAGATTTGTTGTATTAGTTGTATGCAACACACACACCTGCTCCTGTGGTGGTGGCCACCTTGGCCTTGCTGCGAGCTCCGTCACCCTTGGTAGTATATGCAGCCACAGTCACAGAATAGGTTGTTTCTGGGAGCAGACCTGCTATAAAGGCCTCCTGCTCAGCACAGAGACACGGGGAAGAAAAGAGGAGGAGGAAGAGAAACGGAGACAAAGATGAAGAGAGGATGGAAAAAACAGACGAAAGGGCAACAAAATTCAAGTTGAGACAACAGCTTCAGTTCAATTGGCAGAAAATTTAGTGCACTGAGCGACTGAAGCACACAACACATGCATCAGCTTCACATTTCCACCACTCAAGGTATTCTGACATTTCCACACCACCCAAACACCAACCTGTTCACAACACTCCAGTATACCATCACTGCACATCAGCACCGAGTGCTACAAAAGGCTTTTGGAAACGAAGGTTCTTCAGAGATTGTTCCCCGTTTGATTATCTGTTTTTCTTTTATTTCTATTATTCTTTAACTGGTAACTGCACAGATGCAGATTATGGACGTTGAATCCAGAATCCCGATCTTCTCTTTGAAGAAACAAGTCATGAGAAGATAATGAAAACATACCTGCTGTTTGTCCAGTTAGATAATTCAAACTAGAACATAAAACCATTTTGTTAGTAGGTCCACCTAACCAGTGAGTGACAGCAATAAAAGAACGAGGCAGTCAATGAGCACAACAACAGGGACAAGCGATGGTCTCCTGGCTGATTACTCAGTGACCACCAACCACCATCAACCTCCGGCTTTCTAGCGATCTGATACGACAGCGTTATTTCTTGGTGTCCGATCCTGCATCAAGGAGCCAAAGCCAAAAGACACCCTGCATATAAAAGCAAAACACAGATGGCGTCTGACAAAAGTGCGCTACGTAACACGATGCTGATGCTGCACTGCTCAGCCTGTTCATCTCACACCATACTCAGACTTGAAGATGCTGACGCTCAACCCAGCTGCAAAGCCCCACATCACATACAGAAGGTCACCTTCTGTCAAAGCCAACAAAACCATATCATTTACAAAAAGCAAGGGTGCGACTGTGTGGTTCAAATCACAGACAACGAAAACATCCCCTGAAAATGTGGAGGACTTAGTGCCAAGGACCTGAACACAGCTCTCACTTTGTTTTACGAGGATCTGATGCCTTCCAGTAATCTACCCACAGAACATAAGCCTTCTCCAAGTATACAAAGCAGTCACTGTCAGCAACATTAAACTCAAATGTGTTTTATGATAAAGACCTCTCAAAGAAACTTGTCTCAGGAGAATCTCTGCCATGCACATTAGGCTACATGTTCGAACGTGCTCGTCCAGCCGCGTTAATATAGCCACATGTACGGCCTGTCAACTGCCGCGAGTCCATTAAGAGGCACGAAAAAGGTCCACTTTTCTCAGATAGCAGAGGACTGCTTTCTACTCCTGAGTGCTGAGTGGAGCAGAGCTGCAGAGATGAAGGAGCGTGTGATGAGAGAAAAATGGCAGCAGGAAAGTGGTGTAGCTGCGAGTGTGTGCGGGGGTTGATAGTTCCAGTAAAGAATGCCCAGTGGGTTCCATTTTGCCCATCATGACCGTGCCTCTGCCTACAGCCCAGGGGCTGCTGAGCCACGGAGATGTCACTGCAAATTAGCAAAGCGCTGCCAAAGGAAAAGGGGGGATGTTCCAGAAACAACCACCACTCTAATTATTATTCTGTGGCAGGCAGTTTAATATCTACCACTGGATATTTAAAAGGGGTGTCTTCTGCTAATTTAAGAGCAGAGACGTACAAAACTGAATTCAGCCGGGGCGTAAAGAGTTAAGATGTTTCCCTCCTTCCTGTGTTCTCTGCAGGGCAAAGAAGGTGAAAGATGAGAGAGAAATGCGACTCATGTGAAGCTACTGAAGTCCTCTAAAAGCCTCATTATTTTAATCTGCTGCTATTCCTTTCCACTTTTGTTGCCAGAGATTTTCTTGCTTTTGAAATGGGGAGAAAAAAAATCAAATTGGTCTTTCATCTGTCTTTCAAACGCAGTGCGAGCAGGAGTCTGCAGGGATGAATTCCCAGGGACTGAACAGATGATACGCTTTACATTAAGACATGAGACATCTCTGCTATGAGGGGAACGTCTGCTTTAACGGGAGCCAATCAATCGGCAGTGACTTCCTGTGTGTCAGACATCAAACGCTGCTGTCCTCCACCTCCTTGTCTTTTCAACCTCCATCACCAGTGGGGGAGATTCCACTAATGTTGGGAACAAATCCACTACAAAAGCGCATTAGCAGTTCGCACACTGCGCGGATTCTTCCTCACATGAAGAGGGAAGGACACTTGTGCCTGATATTTCAGTGGATGCTGGAGACCCTTCAACAACACCCACAGTCAGCATGTTACATTTAGGAATTTGATCAATTTGATGCTTTAGATGGCAGCTAGGGAAGCTGGGCTAACAGTCTGCAAGCTTGTTAGCCATGGCTCTGGAAGCATACAGCTAGACCTTTGTTCAAGGGCTGGGCTTCCTTACCCAATTTAAACTGGACATATTCCTCTTTGTTCTAGCAGTGGATGCTCATTAGACATGGCCAAAGTTTCCAATAAGGACATTTGTACAAGTAATCGCTGTGAGATAAAAGGTCAGGCTTCACACGGCTTTTTTTTTCTGTGTGTTGTCAAAGAGAGAGATCTCTTATGTGGTCATCAAGACGCTCTACTGCTCAAACCTTATGCAGCCAAACAGAAGAATGTGGGCTTAGAGTTGGGGGGGGACAGACACAAGAACTAAAATTTGAAGCTGGGAATGAAAGTCCCTTCAAGCAATAGCCTTTCTGGCCACTCTCCGTTTAAGTATTGTGTAGGTTGCATTATTTATTACCCACAGTTTTCTGTCTCCAGCACATTTATCCGTCCACTATCATTAGCCACCTGTGCTGGACTGACGTATTGAACCGTTGCAGAGGGAAACTTGTGCTCAACAGTAAATGCACAAAGTATTTCTTTTGCTGGAGCATTATAAGGTGTTCGTGTTGGGGTTTAATCTCTTAGAGAAACGACTCTGGGTTAATTGTGTAGAGTTTGAAAGGAGTTGTTCCTCGAAATAACTGACCCATTTAAATAAAACAGGCACAGCTTACTGAATAAATAAAATATGAAGTCGAAATAATTAAAACGTTTTAGAGACTTCTTTTTTGGTTTCAATCCAGTTAAAGGGAAAACTCATGCGCTATGAAAAATTTAATGAGTGTTTCAGCTTTGCTCTTCATTACAACAGAAATTGGAAGGATGGGTCTGAAATGAGTGTTCCCCCGTGGACAGTGCCTCTCAGGGGCAGATGTGGCGAGTGGCTCTTTCCACTGTGCAGAACTATGGATGGCAGGGTCATCTGAACGACTCGTCTTCACAGTTTAACACGGTTTGGCTCTGTGTGATGTCAGCAGAGAGGACATCATATCTCTCATCTCAGACGCACAGCTCTGGCCCGACGGTCCCTCATTCTGGTCAAAGCTTCTATTTATGAGGGCTGTTAAGATATTCATTGTGTGTACTCATGTTGTACAGTGTTTAACTGCATTATGGTTACTGTGGTTTAACAGAGACAGTATTTTAGTTGCCACCACAAGGAGGCACTGTTTCATTGTAAGAGCACGGATGCTGCGTCATCACGCCCCTAAGAAAAAAAAAAAAAGTATACCACAACGAAAATGGCACCCATGAGAAAAGTTTTGCCGCATGTTGATGAGGATTCCCAAAATATTAAGGACATTTTTGCCTCCGTCGTCATTTTCCTTCGAGTTGATCGCTGTCGATGCTGCAATACTCAACAAGGGCCAATCAAGAAGAAAGCTGGCTTAAAGGCACGATAGTCTTAAAAGTACATTTTGTAATTACTCTGTGAAGCTCTGAACCAGAGCTTTCATCGCTCGGTGGCATTTTACCATTTGGTAGTTAAATATGTTTAGAAATGTGCTGCTATAGTTTTCTTTTTAATCCTCCCAACATTTCCTCAACAGCTGCTTTTTCCCCTGATATTGTAAATAAAAATGTGTTGATTCCTACAAAACAAAGCTTACAGTGACTTGAAGCGCCAACATGTGGTAGAAATTGGTATTACACAAAAGTGCTGCCTGGCCCTACAATAATACTGCATAGTTATTATTGTAGGCTTTTACTATACAAATAAAGTTGAACTGAATTAAAATGAAATTGAATACATATTTTAGATTTGCAGTGGTTCTTTCTGCACATTCTGTTGACTGTTCATAATTCTGATATGCTTGAAATTGTTTTTAATTTGAGTTTACCTGTAAAGTATTAGCAGAGAAGTAAGTACATGCTGGCAGGTAACACTAAGCAACCAATGCACTGTTTCCACAAGCGCATGCAGTCATGGCTTTTCGTTTAAATCCAAGAACCATATTTTATAAAGGTAAAAAAAACAAAGAAACAATACAAACACATAACCACAAAGAAAAAGAAGCAGAACCACCGACTGTTGTTTTCACCCTGTTATTAATAAATGTATGTCATCAATAATGTACAGGTCCACAGAAAGCAGCCGGCGTGTTCTTAAATGTGAACTTTATTTTCCTTTGCAGTCTGTGCTTGTGGAGAGCTCCACTGTAATAACTGAGCATTTAATAAGTACTTAATAGTGAACAGTAGCAATGAAGTTGAAACCTAAATTAGTTTTGTCCCAAAAAGGATCTAAAAGAATCTAAAAGGTTGCTCAATGCCGGGTTACACCGAGCCTGCTTTTGAAGAACTTCCTTCAGTTTATTGTCCATTAATTCTACTTCATTAGAAACTCACTAACAAGCTGTTAGCTCATCAATATGATGTAATATTATGAAAGGAAGCATCAACGCCGTGAAGAATAAGTGATGTCACTGTTTAGTCAGAGCACAGATGCAATACATCTGACTGTGCCTACAGTCATTTACAGTGAGTCACCAGAGCACAGGCAAGGTGCACGACTGAGAATGCAATCAAAACACATTTTCCACTTTCCCAAACTAACCACAAGAGGCTGAAAATATTTATTTCAGACAGCAGCTATTGCAGAAACAGTGTCTGCTGATTCTAGTCTCTAGTATTGTGTAGTATCAGACCTTTGTCATTTATAAAAACAATTCTACATGATTTTTCAAATTGCAAAAATCAGTTACCTGCAAACGGTCTTTAAATTTCTCTCTGTCTCAGCTTCTAACAGGTTTGGACAAGAATAGATGCACAAATGTTGATGACCTCGCTTCTTGCATGAGAAATGACGCAATAGGAGCCACAAAACAGCAGCGTGTTGTGTATGCACTGATTTGATGTGTCTGCCTAGTGCAAATAAGACAATCTTACACAGACTGTAAGTGAGGTCAAAGCGTGAACACATAGCCCACAGAGCACACACCACAGAACAAAATATGTAAAAAAAATCCATTTACAGCAGTACAAACTGAGCCCCAACTCCCTGTAATCCTTCATCAATAAGCCCCGTGCCTTGCACTACAGGTAGACACAAACATCTAGTTTACTCTTGAACTATGGGACTCTGTGTCTGCTGCACCGGTGCACAGACTTACAGCACTATTGTGATGGGCACTGCAGAGAAGGAATGGAGCAGAGAGCTGGAAGGGAAGCACTGTACTTTTCATGCTCACAAACAAAAGCAGTATGCACTGATGTCTCTGTGGATTTGGATTGCAGAATAAACCAACAGCAGCTGCATTCAAGTAGAATAAATAAGCAGACACTCTTTATTGGATGGAAGGTAGCATAAAGCAGACGTCTGCGTTACACAGATTCCACATTCAATAAAATAACAATGTGATGTGAGGCAGCAGGAGACACTGAGCACTTGTTTGACAATTACTGCTGCAGAGTCTAGAATGTGATGTATGTGTGTTCAGTAACAGTATGTCAGCTAAACAGAGATCCCTTTGCTGGCTCAGAAAACCAACAGTGAAACCACGAGCCCGACTTTACTTGCAGAATAAAGTCAACAGAGTATTTACAGCTGCATTCCTTCAAAGACTGGGAGGCTGTGATTCAAGAAACACACCAAAAAGACACCCACACCAAACATGTACGTGCACGCACACACATACAAACACACACTGTGAGCAGCTGCCACAGGTGCCACCCTGGTTTTCACCAACACATCTGTAAAGGCTGTGAAGGTTTACGCCACCGTCTGCCAGTCTCCTCTCTGACTGTCAACTTATTAAATTAAGATTTGAAAATAGTCTCAAATTTTAAATCGTTACACATTTGTGATCATTTGTTTTAAATTATGAACAAAGGCAGTTCTCAGACTCTTGTTAGATTGGTTTTCCCTCTTGTGGATAAGAATTTGTTTGTTTTTTCAATATGCACATGTGACCTTTGGTCACTTTCACTAACCCTACACTTTTCACCACATTGACACTATATATGGTTTCGATTTGGAGTCCTCTAATATGGCCGTACGAGGTTGGGTTGAATTAAACCTATTAGCCTAATTAGCAAAATGCTGTCTGCATCTGTTGTGCAATTCTACAACATACTGATATCTGTGCAATAAATACACAGCCTTGCATTGGCATTATATAAAAATGTATTGCGATCACTCGAACACCTAAATAACTAAACTGAAAAGCAGAGATCTAAGATATCTTGCTTACATCAGGTATAACTGAGAAAATGTTACTACTTGGTTTTGTAGCTGCCGAGCGCCATCAGGCTTCTTCTTCTTTAGACTGCTGACTGAAGAGAAAGGTAGGTGGAAAATAATTGTGTTAGTACCCACACAGAGATCATGGGATGCTGTGACAGAAAACACACTCGCCATAACCCCTGTCCACACAACACACACTGTGACTACTCACGCAGTCCGCTGAGTCTTCATGAGTCCACTGATGAAAAACAGGGAGCGCAGCCAGAAAAGCAGAATGTTTGTTCAGATCAGCAGGAACACTACAGTGATCAGGGACTGAAGGAGGAACAGGTGCCACTTTAAACTTCATGTGGAAATGGAGGTAATGTGTGAATAATGAGTGCTCTCCTCTGTAGTGCCGACTCATGAGGGGAGTCTGGCCCAGGCTCATGAGGGGCTCCAATTTAAGAAGAAGGGCGATAACGAAAACTCGTGTTTGCCTGCAAAGAGCTCGATTCGCTCAGGCAGCACATTCAGAGCCGCTGACTCACCTGCCAGATAAACCCAGTTTCCTCAACTTGGGGATGTGAATCACACACTGAGGCGTGCTCTAGGTTTGCTCTATTAAGTGCCTGATTTCATTCATTGTTGTCTTTGTTGCCTAGATGAATATTTATGGTGCTTTTCCAAAAAGAAACATAAATTTAATGAAATAATCAGTTTCTAGTGAGTTACTATGGTTTTTCCTGGATTTTACAGATATAGATGTATTCAGAAAAATAACTAAGATATGCAAAGCTTTTTTCAGCCATCGTTTACTTAACATTGATGGTTCTTCATCAATGTTATGGATCATTTAAAACCAGGTCAGTTTCATTTTAATATCAGACACAGCCATAGAACAAAATCACTTGCCATTATGCATTATGTACATTATCTGATAGTAAATCTAGAGGCAGGTAATATTTTTACATTTTTTTAACAAAGGGGCTATTGACCATTTTGATGAAGAAGTTATGGGAATGCATCCATGCACACTTTAGTAAACAGATCAAGTAGACAGCTGTAGATTGTGTTGCAGGTTTACATAGAACTCAGAGGAAAGACTTCTCGAAACAGCTGCAAACAAAAACCTACTTATAGATCCCCTAAATGTTCATTCAAAACTCTGAATATTTCCATTACTTGTGATTTTGTTAATCGCAAATGGTTCTCGTGTTAGTTACCACAGACGTTTCGGATTTTTCCATTTTTAATGTCTATTTCAAATGACTATTTTAACAGTCATCCAGAGTTTCTGGAAAGTTACTATAAATGTTTTTCTAGTTTTACATCACAACCAGATTTGACTAAAAATCTGGAAACGTTGCGGTCTGAGAGCAAAGAGCTCTATGAAACTAGGAGGTCTTTAAAACATGACAAGAAGTTCTTTCCGTTGTAACACTGTGACATGAAAACATGGATGTTTACGTCTGAAGCTTGTGTGCAGTGATGGACAAACGTTTTGGCAGTGGCACCATAGCCCAGGTAAGTTTTTATTATTTGCCAATAGAACATTTTGACACTTATGAAATCACTGTGACTGTTCTTCATTTTATCACAGAAACAACAACAACAAAAAAGAAAATACTGCCCGTGCTCCCTCTCAGCCTCCGAGCAGATACACACATCAAACTCCTGTGTCACCACATTAACAAACTTGGGTCTCTATGCCACCCGCCCGGCCACCTGCTGCCCAGCAGGACCCCCGTCAGCTTTTTATTGCTGAGAGCTAAAAAACTAAGTTAAAAACTGAAGCGACAAAGTGTATGAAAAAAACAACTTTATGCCATTGACAAGTCTCTAGCCACAAATGTGCTGAAATCAACTGAGGCTCACATTTTCACTCACACTGTTACTAATATTAGAATTATTATTATTTTTGAAGCATTTTGTGTTGAATTGAAAGGAATAGAAAATAGAAAAATCTCCCGCTTGTGTTCTTTGTGCCACTGGATTGTGTTTCATGGTCAATAACTGATGAATCTGCACAAGAACCAACTAAACAACACCATGGGGATGGAAACTAGATGTTGCTTGAAAAAATTCAAAAACCTGCAGCACTACATCCATAGCCTGAACCAACTGTATCAGCAGTAAAACCGCATTGTTATTCCATCTGAACAATGCAGGCACCATAAACATAAGCTATGAGACAGACAATAGGGAGAAGGATTTAAATAATTTTATGTCTTGTATTGCTGGCATCTCCTCATGCTTAGTATTCTGCGCCATAAAAAAAGACTCATCTACACTTTAGATGTCATAGCTTTTCCCCGAGGTTGTGCTCAGAGCAGAGACAGAGATGAAAACGTGTAGATGGAGACGCTGATGAGGAGACAGAAAGGATAAAGTCAAGATTAGAATTTGGTACTGATGTAAAGTTAAATTACATTTCACCTGCACATTCTGTTTTTGGGTGGTCTGTCTGTGTTTTCTTCTTCATTAATCATTTATGAAAGCAGAATAACGCCACTGCTGCACTCTGAACTGGCCTATCCGACAGTGGAGCATACAGAGGTGACTGCACAGTCGTGCAATTCGATCCTTAAGCCTTAAAGAAAACATGACCAATCAGCAATAACAGTGCTGACTAGGGATGGGTACTGGTATCCGGTGCCATGATAGCACTGGTTCTGACATAAACGGTAGTAACCAGACCGAAAAGCAGCGCAAAAGTCTGGCTGTACTTCACAGCAAAAGATGCAAACTCAGCAGCAACAAGTGCTTTAAGCTGATACTGTGATACTGTCAAAGGAGGTAACTCCTCAAATCTGATGAAACACCTGGCGACGCATAGCGTTTTGTTAAAAGCCCAGAAATGCACCGTATTTGATAGCTTGCTGCGAGACCTCACACCGAGCACATCTACTGCGGGTGCGGTGCCTGTTATCGACCCGGAGTTAGCAACATCCCCCAAAAACCCGAAGAGGAGAGTCCTGGCCCCTAGCCCTGCCAGTGTAGCAGAAATGATGAGGATGATGATGCAGCAGCAGCCGTTCTTCTCTGCGTGAGTAGCTTCATGTTGTTCGAGTGTAATTTACGTTGAGTAGGCTAACCACGTTATTACATTAATGCATGTAAGGTGAACTAGCAAACATCATCATAGCTACATGCGGCTGTCTTCTTGTTTGATGGCAGATACTCCCTTCACCCTGGACAAAAAGGCTAAAATGACCAAAGAAAAAGTGGAAAACAGCTGAACATGAGAGGTTTTTGGACAAAGTTTGTGTTCTCCGTTCTTTAAGCATCAGTTCGAGCACCATTTAAGCACCGGCACCGTTTCAAAAGTACCGGTTTGGCACCGGTATCGGATAAAACCTAAACGATACCCATCCCTAGTGCTGACCTGTAAAATTCTGAACTTTCAACTGTTTTTAAAGAGTTTGCTTTCTACACACTATACAGCATGTCTTACCTGTGAATCTAAAACAAACTTAACCCAGTGCCGGGCCAATAGGCCACTCTCTTAATCTTTAGATTTGACATCCTAATATTCAATATTCACAACTGAACACAAGTTTCTTCAATAAAAACATGTGACTTTGAGTTAATCAGAGGAACTGATGAGCATACTGATGGAACACAGCATATATGGAAAAAGACTGAGAACATGGACTTGATGGAAATCCCATCAATCCCAAAGGGAGCAATAAGATCCTTCAAGCTCCAGACAGACCAGCAGATGCTGGACATCCAACTGGGCATCAGGCCAGATTTACCAAAACACACAATATGTGAATATAACCCACACATTGTGCTGATAGGTGTGGTTAGTTTTATGGTTGTTTTCTGAGCGTTGCGCTGTTTTCTAAACACAGTTCATTTAAATATGACATGCTCAATCTTCCCATTGAGCCTTGCAATTAAGTCCAAGCTAAGAATAATTTATTAACAGGATAGGGGCAGCTTCTTAATTGTAATCAGACAAGCATATAAATATAGGTTAGATGTAGGCCTACAGTGGCAGTCTGGCAGAAAGGGTTGCTCTAATGAAAACAGGCTCAGTGTAGGACTGTAAACCTCCAGCATTGTTGCATTAAGACAACTTGCACCCTTTCAAGGGATAAAACAAACCAAATGTGCCTGACTGACAAAGGTTTAAACTTAAAAAACCTTCTACACTCTGGTGGTGTTGACATCACCACAGTTTTCTAAGCTATCTTTGTTTTGAGACAAATTAATCAATAAAAGAAATTGCAGATTTCATCGGGGAGATTTGCGCGTGGGCGCATCTATGATCTATAGCCCACTTACTGTCAAAGTGCATGCAGCTGAATTTGTGCAGGTCCACCACTACAAACAGTCATGTGTTACATCACAGTCCGTGAGATCGTGACGAAAATGCTGTGCGCTGTCCATGGTCCTGAAATTATAATACTTCAAGTATTTTAATATTTCCCTGTTTATCTGAGTGTAGTAAACTGTTACTAAGGAAACACGTGTTTTTAAAGTTTGGTGACATTAATATAAGTCAATGCTGTCATCCATCCCTTCTCTATCTTTTAGCCATTTCACTGTGAACCTCACCTGTCCAGGCTGGAAAAATCGTGTCACAGAAGACACACCTCTTTTTTTAAATCAAGAGGTGCAAGAAGTTTTGTTGCAGCTGGTTCGAGGTCATCTGTGAGCTCACTGGTTATTTATGTTTTCAATCTTCTTCTGGCATCCGTTTTCTCCTGTTCTCTCCATTTTATTATGCATTTGGATAAACTCTGCCAAAAGACCCAGCAGAGCAATATCTCAGATCCAGACCACATCAGCTGACCGCTCTGCTGATTTCTTTCTCTACATCCAGTTTAAGTCTATTTAAGCTGTTTCAGGTTTTACTTGCAAGTCGATTTGCAACACACCTGCACTCAAGCCCCTCGTTTCCATGAGGTCTCTTAGGCTGCGTTCACACTGCAGGTGAAAGTGCATCAAATCCGATATCTTTGACCCTGTGCGACCCATCTATCCGATCATGGTCTGACAGTGTGAACGGCCCAAATCCGATATTTTCAAATCCGATCTGGGTCACTTTCGTATGTGGTGCTGAATCTGATGTTTCAGAAAGCGACTGCTGTTTGATGGTCATGTCGCATTAAATCTGTCTTTAACGTCACCGACACAAGACAGACGCCAATTATCAGCGCCGGAGAAGTGAATTTGTAAGGTTGCATTTAAATCACAATCTGTTCCTACAGCTAACAAACTAAATGCTAAAAGTCTGATTGTCACATGGAAATGAAACTACATGCTGAGAGGAGAAAACAAACAAACAAACTGAAGCCAAGTGTAGAACACAAAGCTTTGAGCAAGATCCCACCACCAACCCTCTAACCTTTTGGCTTTGCACATCTTTAAAACTCATAGCAACCACTAAAGAGAAGCTGGATCATCGAAGGACCAGGAGAGAAAAACAAAACTCTCTGTGTATAACAGAGAGCTGCAGGAAGGATTTAACAAAATTGTTACTTGTGGGGTTTTTTCTTGATATTCTCCAAAAAGCGACACAAACAAATCCTGATTTCCTTTTGATTCAAAACCTGAGTTCATGTAAAGAGTGGAAAACAATTTGCTATTTTTCAGAATGCACTTTTGGATTCCCTTGTGAAAGCCATGGGTACTGACCTACAAATTTTAATGAAACCTTATTAAAAAAGCTGACTCCTACACAAGCCGTTTGGGTATGTCCCACTGGGGAGACTCTAGAGATGATGTCTCTGAGTTAGCTTGATACTCCCTAAAAATAATGCTGTGATGAGGAAGGTTGGGCATCTCTGTTTGGACTGCTACTCCGACAGCACAGACGGCTACACATGGACAGAAAGACACATGGATGAAAAAGATTGCTGGCTCACGAAGGCCATCGGGACATTAATGACATTTTGCATGTGAATGTCTGCTTCAACAACTTGATTCAGAGGAACTGGGCATTGTGCTGAACAACCTGCTGAGTACCCAAAAATAAAGGACAAAGAGCTTCGCTTCCTCAGCTTCTTAGAAGAAATAAATAAAAGCCGATATCATAAACAATGTAAGCTGTTAACGATGGGGTGAAAATTACATCCATTCCCTGGCCAGAGTGCAACCCGAGCTCTAAATCACAGCAACATCCACTAAATAAAGCAGCTCGAAGTGGCCTCAGCATAGAGTAGCTCTCATTTCTTCATACAGTAACTGATGCATTACTGTATTCTACGCCGTGATATATCACTGGCTCTGTCAGTGAACTCATGATGGCTGGTTTCACAGCTATACTATATTTTAAAGCGCCTTGCTGGTCTACGGGTGGAGACGCTTTCTTCTCTCTGAAATAATCAGAATCCTTAGACACGGGTTTGAATAAGGGACAGTGGTGATGAGTCTACCTAGATACACCGAGTATCATTTTTCGAGTCTTCTTTAGTCTTTATAACATAAATTCTGTGCCTGCTTCCTTTGAGGGTTTTAATGGGAGTATCTTAATCTCTACATGTCCACAATAATCTGAGCACACCTCTTCACAGGCTTGCAGTCAGGTACTTGAGCAAAACAGAGGCAGGCAGCCGAGTATTACAGCAGACAAACACAGCATGCTGGCCATCCTCGCTCAACGGCAAATGATTTTATAGCTGTTCCAGCCACAGCCCCACGTGCAGTGTTGTGAATAGTTGCCTGTCACAGAGAGGTGAGAGACCTGCTTGGGTTTAAATATAATACATACTGGATGGCATTCAGCTGCATATGTGACAGGTGAAAGTGAGAGAAGTGGAACTACTGCTTGCTTTGTCACATCCTGTTATGTTATTCTCAGGTTGAGGACCTAGTTTCAGGACACAAAAGGGAAAAAAGTTTCCCTCAAACCACAAATCATTCGTTTTAGTGACACATAAAAACACAAGGAACCAGTTCACTCCTCAAAAGTGAGTAAATAATGTCAAACTGTAAAAGTAATCTACAAGCAAAAGCAGAGACGAGAAAGAATCTCTATAAAACCACATGTAAGAAAACCGGAGGAAGCAAAAAAAGCCGGAGATACACAAAGAACGCTGTTACTAAAAAAAGACCAGTTAGCAAGTGGCTAAAACACTAACACACCTACAAACACACCAGACAGCAGGCACATCTGGGCCCCGGCTACTCGTTTTGGCCCTTTGGGCTCAGTTACAGGTGTTCTGGGGGCCAGAAAAGACCCAAATGAACTGGGTCACAACACATCTGACATCCGTCCCATATCATGTGGCCCTGGAGTCAGACTGAAGAAGCCAGACTCACCTTGAGCCAACATCATCAATCAAGGTGAAACAGAGCCAACAGAAAGCAGCAGGTGTGGGCCACAACTGGGCCAAACCCCGAAACTGTCAGACAGCTGATGACAGAAATGTGAGCGCAGAGCTTCTGAAGCTGTTCAACCATCTGACATGTTGGATCATCTCAATCATTTTCACAAGCAAACATTCACTGTGCTGTAAACAGAACCAGAGGCGTGTTCTTTGTAGTCACATCTATTTTTGAACATATCAAAGTCATTTAATCTGAGAGTGTTAATATAAAGACTGACTGACATTATGTGAGACTGTTTCCCAGTAATAATGTAAAACCATATTAATATCTTTAACACACAACGCCGTTAATGCTCTCATGTCTGTGTTTGCACCCTCACACCAGAGTGAAATGATCACACTTACAGATAAGGAGGCATCTCATAGGAGGCTGCGAAGTGTGCTACCCATGGTTTATTAAAAGTCTTGTCTGATGTTATTTCATTCCACTTACATTTCATTTCACTGTAAATCAACATTTGCATCATTACCATCAAAAAAAAGAAAAGAAGGAAAAAAAACAAAGAAAGGTGAAATGCATCTGTGATGATCATCGAACTCTGATGGAAATGATGAATAGAACAAGATCGCTGCAATAAAAAAAGAAATTATATTAAAAATTCCTTTACATAATATCCCTGTGGAAATGTAACCTCATCATCTGCTGCATTTGTATATGATTAAGTTACATTTCTCACAACACGCCTAGAGGGAGCAGCTGTGCAGTGTGTTTATTAGATGATCAGTTATTTTGACAGGTGTCAGCGAACAGTTCAACAGCTCAACAGCTCAAACTGGGAATCAAAAGGTCTTCCAAGATCAGTCAAATTCTTTTTCCCCGTGCTGTCCGCTTCATTGCATCTTGTAAAATGGAGAAAAATAAAAGTGCCATTGCTTGCTAACTGCGGTACTGTTAGCCAGCAGCACAATCTGGAAAGGTAGAAGAGTCAGCTTCATCCTCTAATGTACCTGTCAGTCTGCTGAAAACCAGTTACACTGATTGCAGGCAGCCCAGATAAGCTTTTCTCCTGCAAGAAGCAACAACATTTCCAAAGGTATTTCCAAGTTAGATGTGATGATCACTGCAGTGTGTACTGGCTCTCCCACTGGAGGAATCTGTTTTGCCCTGACAGAATAATGCTGTGGAAATGCATATCTTGCTCAAAGGCTTGAAGAAACATGAAGGATGTTTGATGCAGCCATTAGAAGTTAAAACATGTGATTAACAAAAGTTTCTGGTTCCTTTTGCCTATAAGGCCAATATTTGACTGGTACAACCACAACGTTAACACCACCCGAGTAATACTGTGGCTACAACAGGAGAGTTTAATGTTGTGTCTGATAATAATATAATAGCGTCCTGTCAACTGTCCCCGGGTGTCTGACACCAGGATGTTGGCAGTGGATCCTTTGGGTCCTGATAGGTAAGACCTCCATTAATCAAGCTTGTTTCAGACCTTTTTTCAAAGCAGACGTTTTGACATGAAATGGTTGGTAAACACAGGTGCTGCTAATCACATTAATTAAAGCACTGTGGATACTCCACACAGAACTATAAATCAAACTTCACTCTATGCACTTCAACATGTCAACATGGTCAAAGGAGACTGCAATTAAAAGACCATGTTTAAGTGCTGTTATTGCTATAATGAACAAAGTGTTTGTCACAATACTGTGGGATGAAGACAGACTCCCGCACCATCGTTTCAGTTGGGGTCACTTCACAAAGCCCGATCCCGTCAGTCTCATCAAACCGCGCTGACTAACCGTCAGTGCGACGATACATCAGAGTTTGGTTGGAGCTCACGGTGCAGACAGATAAATGAAGTTGCCATTTAGTTGTTGAATGGTGGCTGGAGGAGGTGGGACGCTGTTCACAGCAGGCTACAAGGACCCAGCGCAGCCTTTTAAAGAAAAAATAGCTCCATTCTTTCTGCCAGTTTCCCAAGGGGGTCATTAAATTTCCATCTTATCTTATTATTATCACCTAAACTGTCCTCTCGCCTTTCTTTAGCGCTCCTTCTAATTTGCAGTGATGGCAACCAATAGACTGACAAAGACAGATGAGATAGTGAGGGAAAGTGAACTGATAAGAACTCTGGAAACATCTCCTCCCACGTTCTCTGCAAAGCTGCACATTCTAGCTGACGTCACGTCCTCGCGTGCTAATGAGTTTGCAGAAGTGCACAAATCTGATTAGCTGCATACAAATATTGGGATTTATTGGTGTTGCAACCAACGTTTAAACTTAATGTTTACTGAGAAAACATGTCCCCCGGTTGTTTTTATTGACCTGTATTTATGTTTTGAACACTGACAGTATGAAAGACTGACCGGATTTCCTGGTTTGAAAAACACAGGTGCATTTGTTTGAACAGGCACCGAGGGGCCGTCCTCTGGTTGTATAGAAGTCTGTGATGCTGAGGAAACTAATGTGTGTAATCCATTTTTAACTTACCTCAATAGTTTTACTTTGATTTCTTTTTTCCACTTCTGTGTCTGTCATGCTTCATTTCTTAATTTTGATCTGATCATCTGCAGATGATATAGTCAGGTAACTGTAGTAATACTGTCAAAGGCCTGGGCTACTGGTTTTCTTCTTAAATCAGCTTTTTCAGTCACTATGTGATCACACATCACACTGCATTCAATCATCAGTTATCGTTAGTCTCTGGCTGTCTTCCACGGTCTCTTTGTTGTCCTGTCTTCCTCCCATTAGCCCCAACTGGTCGAGGCAGAGGAGCCTCTCCCCGAGTCTGGTTCTTCCACTTCCTGTTAAAAGGGAGTTCTTGCTTTCCGCTGTTGCCAAGTGTTTGCACCTTCACCTTCAACCCATGAAGTGGGCTTTGTCTGCCTTTAAGAGGAAAAATCTCATGCATTGTTTCAGGAATCCTTAGAACATATCAAACAATAGAATTAAATAATCGATATGTCTGAAATCAGCTGTCTGCCTGTCACTAGGTAATGCAGCCATCTTTTTAGACTTAATGTAAATTGTTTTAAATGGTCTAATTTCACACGGGTCGCTTGATGGCACACTAACGCTTGTGTGAAAGACACTGGATGCTTATACTTCATGTGACCGTGAAGGCAGATGGTGAAAACAAAAACATTGTCTTTGGTTGAGTCTGGGTTTGTTTTCTCTGAGTACAACATGCAGAGATGAGCCACAGAGAGGTTGCCATGTCTTATCAAATCAGCCGATGCTCACGCTTCACAGCCATCAGTGCTGAGAGGGATAAGAGGCTCCTTCAAGCGTTCTTCAGCCATCCAAAAATACGCCTCACTGAGATCTTAAAAGCCGTGAGCCTGCCAGCAGAACAGCAACAGAGATGGAGGGAGTTGAGTCTAAAGCAAACAGCAGAGGCTTCAGAAGGCCAGGACAGAGAATGAGCAGCCAATTAAGGCTTTGGTCCTGCCTCTAAGCTGCCATAATTTGGCATGACTGAACTTATTTTGTCAGTAAGGTCTTTTTTGTGACAAAATAGTCGTCTGTACTGACTGTTGGCAGGCCGAGCCTCAGTGGAACAACTGAGGGATTTAAGGCTGCTTCGCTGGAGACAACACACAGCTCAGCACTCACAGCCGAGCTCGGAGACTTTCAAAAACACTGCTGTTTAGTTTCTGCTTACTGAAGTCACAGATGTAAACTGTTAACAGACTGTGTCACCTCGTCAGCAGCACTGAGGACTGGTGTCCAAGGACAAGGACACATGGGCTGTAAATCCAGCTGTACCGAAGCAGCTGGGATGGAGCTGGTTCTGCTGGCACAGAAATCTCAGCCCGCTGAAGTAACTCGCAGCACAACAGAGAAGAAATCCATTCATCATAGAGAGTGTGATGTCGATACAGTCATAAACTCTCTGCTGGGCAGTGTACTACATCAGAAATGCACGCTGAAGCGTTCTGTGAGCAACCAACTGCACCACAGTGAAAGTCATCCAGGAGATGTCATCTGAAAATATGTGTTGTTATTGCCATATTTAAATTATAGCAGCGGCTGAGTAACACGTCCGTGGATGTTTATCAGGAATCAACACACAGAGCAGTGATTTATGCTGCAGGGGCAGCTTTCTGCAAAACTACTTTTCCAGCTCTCTTTTGTCTGTTTCAGTCAGTCCCTCACAAACACGACCCAGTGATACCCAAAGTCCGTTCATCCATCCCCCTGTGCTATTATATATCAGTTCTACAAAATCTTTTCTTTTGAACACATTTTAGTCTCTGAATTCTTGCCGCTCGGGCAGAGAGACGACGGCTTCTGCAGACTACTCTTTAGCTGTTGGGCTGGTTTGTTTTGGACACCGTAGTGCTCTGTGGCAGCCGGTGGTGTGGTGAGCCGAGGCGACAGAATGTCAAATCGAAATATTTAACATTATAACAAACGCACAGCAACTGGTTAAATAACAGCAGTGTTAACTTTGCAGCTGAGATGAGCACAGCGGGTGGAGGGGATACACTTTATTGACACACAATGGTGTGGTGTGGTCATCTAGAGTACACCATCACTTGTGACGACACTTCATATGTGGAGTGAGATTTCTAACAGCACTACAGAATGGCTCAGTCCAGTGGCTGAGTGGACAGTTTCAATACAGCTTCGATGTACGACTTTCATGTTACAGTGCATCTGGACTGTATCTTAGAAACAAAGCATCAATATGTATCAGACTTTTGCAATGACGTTTTTCATGCACACAGACAAGTATCGACTATTTTGTTTTGTTAAACAAATAAAAGACTTTAAATGTATCTGCTGCTCTTTCTGCTAAAAAATCTGAACTGTAAGAAAGTGTCTTTGTGTTCATAGTAACCATACGTTGTTGTTTTTTCACTCTTCTCTTGATGGAGAACTTTTAAAATTTCATTTTGGTCAAATATAAAACAACTCTTATACACAAACTTTCTCTTGACACAAAGAAGGAGAAATGGTCAGCGAGTGCTCGCGGTTATTCAGCATAGAAATGTTTGCTGGAAACCTGGTTGTTAAAAGGTTATTAAGGGTTATATAATTTATTATATTTAAACCGAACTTGAAATAACCCTCTGTATTTCACTCAGAATAGCTTGAACTGTTGTTATGATGCAACACAATAGACTGACTTCTTGGAAAGTTGGTAAAAAACAACAAGAAATGGCACACAAAAGTCCAAATGAAGGGTCGCAGCGAGTTATGCCCCTGACTGTGTGTGTGTGCACGTGTGTGTGTGTGTGTAGTGCGGAGGGTCACTCCACACACCGCGTGTTGATTCTCATCAGCATCACTGATGCCAGGGGGAGAGACTAAACTTATCACAGATGAGGCTTGAAGACAGTTCCTTAAAGAGAAGTGTGTGTGTGTGTGTGTGTGTGTGTGTGTGTGTGTGTGTGTGTGTG
>NW_005187462.1:1883874-1891626 GCF_000239375.1 Pundamilia nyererei
AGAGGTTGGAGATGGCTGTGAGATGCGGGCCCTTTATCAGGCCTCCTGCCTTACACAGATAAGACAGGAATGCTGCGTATAAAGGAAATCAGGTGAGACGCTCCTCCAGGAGAACAAAACAAGCCGAGAGGAGAGGAACTGAGCGGCGCCTCCTCAGCGAGAGCTTTTAAACATCCACCCTGTGACCTGCTCTCAGTCTTTGGTGCAGTGATTTCACGCCAGTTGTTCGAGCAGTCGGCTTTCTTAGATATTCTGTGATGCATCTTTTGGAGATGATGCTCTTATCTTTTTCTTCTTATGTGTGTTCATGCCGTCATTTGAGACGCACGTGCACACACATGTTTGCTCATGTTCAAGTTATTTAAGTACAAATAATGTAAAAAGACAAAAATTTGTCTTCATGTTTTGGAAAAAGTGTTTTCAAGGTAAATAGATTTCAGTCTTTATGTAAAGAATTATGTAAAGTCGAGCTCGCTAAGCACCAAGTCATGTAGTGCTACCACAACAAAGACTTTCTGCAGCTGAAACTCCTCCTCCTCCTCCTCCTCATCATCATCATCACCGAGGCTTCTGGTTAGAGAAAAGTAAATTCCTTAATATTACACTAATTAAAAATATGAAGAAGCACATGTTTGATTCTGCAGATGATCTAATATGTCAGATGCCAAATAATTATTAATATTTGGGGTTATTTTTTCCCACTGGAGACGGGAATAAAAATAAACTGAAAAAAGAAACGTCGAATCCAATTATTCTAATGGAACAAAGGGAGGTACAGGATGAGGTACTGGATGCACATCCTTATTTTAGAAATGCTCCGATGTTGGGATCTGATGCTTTTTCATCACAGCAGGCTGCAGACCACACACAGCTGTAACCTGTTTATCCTTTTTCTTTTCAAGGAGAAGATTAAAATAATAATTTGCACAAATTATGTTTATAAACTTCCTGCTTCATAAACATTTTTAATCAACATTTATGATTAAAAATCTTTCAAAATCATTTGGATTGTATTAAAAAGTTTTCAGTATTTATTTCTTTTTTAATAATAGCTCCTATATTTCATTATATTCTTCTGCTGTTTTAGAGCTTTGCAGTTCTGCAGATTTACTTAGTTTCCAGCTCTTTAAAAGTTCAGCCACTAAAGAAACGACTTAAACATGTTTTCTGTCTAATGGACATGAGAGGGCAAAACGTGCAACCCACACGCTGGTCCACCGTGTCCATTTCACGCTCTGCCTCTGCAAAGCGTGAAATGGACACGGATGCAGTAAGTCGCAGTAATCTGAAGCACCAGCAGAGGGAGATGTTTTTTTCAAGCCAACATAAAGTAATAACGGGGAATTAACACATGTACATACATATTAGTCTCACAGCTTAATTGCTTCTGATGATTACGGACTCTGAAACATGCACCTCGTGTCTATTAGCAGGTTGGTTGTGCAAAGGTAGAGCATGTGAAAAAAACGACCTGTTACTGATGAGTGTATTGCTTCAGTCAATAGTTTAAAGACCAAAAAATTGTTTCCTGCCTTAAAACAACAACTTACGTCAAATAAACTTCGGGGATCTGAACCAAACTCCCCCGTCTTCAGCTCTCACTCATTGTCTCACCCAGTTACATCAACCTGAATGACACCGTGTGAGAATACCTGGGCTTCAGGGAGGTTAACATCCAGGAGGACCGGCTGGCCGTGGGGCTCCCCGTTCTCTAGCCTGGAGTAAACCAGCTGGTATCCTCTGATCTGCCCATGCTGCTTCACGGACAGCGGGGGCTTCCAGCTCACCCTGAGGGCAGTAGAGTTCAGGGCCTCTACCTCCACCTTCCTGGGAGGAGCTCCAGGCACTGAAAACAAATGAGAAAACACAAATTACATTTAGAAAGTGGAATGTGTGATTTTGTGCGTCTCAATAGGTAGGCTACTATTAAACCACGTCTTCATGAGACTGTATTAGCATCTGTTCCTCAGAAGCTGAGTATCTCTGCCTTACTTTGTACCCTTTACTATTTCCACAGTAACGTTTTGGTGGCTGAAAGATTTGCGAAGCATGATTTCACCTTCAACAAGTACAAACAGACTTGTTGTGTGTTCAGATACACCTGATAAGTGTCACAGTGCCTGTTTTTTCTCACACTGCTCACTGTGGTACGCTGTCAGTGTGAATATTATTCACTGAAAAGCTTGTTGCTGTTTCTTTGTGCCTTCATGTGATTCACTTGTTGGCACTGCTTCATGATGGGAAGAAGAATAAGTGAGAAATTTGTTTCCTTTTATTTTCCTCTTTGTTAGAATTGTTTATGTGTGATTCATGCGAGTCATTTTTGGCAAATGCACTGGTGATTTGGTGAGGCTTTGGGGGAGGGGTGTGATGCTGTCACTCCCAACATCGTTTTGGGAGGTTTCACTGCTGTGTTTGGGCGCATTTTAACACACACCACCATATTTTCATAAAACGAACCAATTCGTTTTTAGAGTGAAAACCCCAACAGACTATTTTCTAGTGTTTTTGTAAGCTTTTAGTGTTTCACTCTCGCGTCACTGGTCAGTGATCTCCTGGCAAACACCGGTCAGAGGGGAAAATGAATAACCTTGACCAGTCGATTAAGATTTGCTGGGAGTCGCTAGGTGACACTTTAGGCAAAGAGATATAAGAAACTACACGTAGCACCGAAAATGTCTTCTATGATTACCTGCATGCTTCTGTCATCACCTGTAGTTTGCATGTCTGCAAACATTCATCGACTACTCACAGAGGAGCAGTGACACTGAAACGTGTGACACAAAATAGGAATAGAGGCTGTTTCCCCTCAAAATCACAACTTTTACTTTGACATTCTCCACTTCCTTTGTCCAATACTGCACAAATCTACACGCAACCAGAGAAACCACAAGAAGGTTTTCAGTGCAGCAGCCACATTTAGCTTTGCAACAGCAGCAACACACATTTTCCACTAGCAGCCAGAGATCGTCAGGTGATTGTGAATGAGGTCTAAACCCAAACCAATCTTCAGACCGCCTTCTGCTGCTGCCACTCCTGAGCCAACAGCCAACACTGTAGAAACTGGTGCATCAAACCACTCGACTGTAATGCTGAGGGACAGGAGAACATGTCTTTATTGTGCCGTTTTTTCCCGTCTGCTTTGTTCTGGCAAATGCTTCATGTTCCCATCTCTGTGAAAGAGTTTAATCTCAACGAGCCTCCCTGATTTAAAAAAAATTGCAATAACTGTTGCATGGGGTTACGTTTATTTTAAATGGTGCCCACATGTCCAGCAGCAGATGTAGACGAAGACGTGTGGTAAGGCCTATCCACGGTCATTTCTCTTCATCAGTTGGACCACTTCAAAGTTTGACCTGACGAGGTAGCTACCAGCCTGGAGAGGCTGCAAGGATACGTGAAGGTCACTGGCTATCTTTGCAGGTTATCCACATCAAAGCTTGTCACATGGAGCCCCAAGAGGATGCTGGGAGCTGGGTTTAGAGCACACACACTTTCTACTTTGCTGCATATCAAAATAGGCTTAAAAAGATTCCTCTGGAATGCTTGGTCAGCTTCACAGGAAGGTGTAAATGAATACAAATTTAACTTCAATAAAAATGAGGAGATGAGGCTCTGCTAATATTAATGGAATTCACACAGAGAGAACAGAAAAGGAAAATACTGAAAAACAGGGAGAGAAAAGTGTTAAAGCAGCAAGCAGAAGTATTAAAGTATCAACCCGGCACAGCAGGCAGAGGAAAGCTCTGCAACTCGGTGTCAGCACTTTGCACTTTCGACTAATTAGAATCGTTTAACCTTTTATAAAATCAGAGACCTTCCAGAGTCAAGCTTCACGCTTTGGAGGAGAAACGTCAATAAACCACAGTGTTAACTGCAAAAGCAAAAGCCAGTGAAGAAGAAGAACAAAATGAGCATGTAACAGACAACGGGATCCTAAAGCAGACTAAACACAGCTTTGAAGTCCATCTGCTGCCACGGATGAAAATAAAGCCAACCTCAGCTGAAAAGCAATAACGGTGGTCGATTTCTGACTAAAACGTCACTGTTTGTGGAAACAACCTCCTGTGGTCATGGGAGGAAGTGCATGCAGCTGCTACAGTTCATTTGTTTTCTAATGCATGCCTGATGCTAATCTGATGCTAATCTGATGCTAATCTGATGCTAATCTGATGCTAATCTGATGCTAATCTGAGCAAACAGAAATAACACAAACTGAAGAGATTTCTTTTCTTTTCAGGAATGGGCTTTTCTATTTGCTCATTATTTAGCTGAGGCCTGAAAACGTAAGAGCAGGTGTTTCATATTCATTCTGTGGTAACCACATTTACTTTGATAGCTGCCATGCAACAGCCCAATAAAGACAAAGTATTTTAATTATTCAGCTATTCTACTGAACCAACCAGAGCTGGTTTGGCTCAATGGGAAGAGCAGCTGCTGTGAGATCTAGTGGCACAGGTTTCAATCCTATGTGACATTTGCTGCACATCTTCCCTACTTGCATGTACTCTGCTTGGCTGTAGCTCAGGCGGTACAGCAGGTCATCTACTGATCGGAGGTTTGGTGGTTCGATTCCTGGCTTCCCCTAGTTTGCATGCCAAATATCCTTGGGCAAGGTATTAACCCCAAATTGCTCTCCGATGCATCCATCGGAGTGTGAATGTTACTTAGAAAAGCACCTAGAACAATGTGCTTGTGTGAATGGGTGAATGCACAAGTTGTGTAAAGCGCTTTGAGTGCTCAGAAGAGTAGAAAAGCGCTCTATAAGAACCAGTCCATTTACCGAGTTTTCTTGCATCTGCTTTTTGGCAGAAAAAGAGTGGCTAATGAAAAAAGTGGTTGTAAGAAGGCAAAAAGCCGTTAGTGTCGAATCAACGTCAACAAGCCAACAGAAGTGAAAAACCAACCTGGAGAGGATGAACGTTGGGTTTCGGTGGCCTGGAGAAGATTTTCCGACAATAAATCAGGACATGCCGTTCTTCAGATTGATTTTATCGCTCCACGTCCTGTCTGTATACGTCCTCCTGCTTGCCTGGCTTACACTTTACAAAGGCCTCTTTGTCTGCTGGAGTTTTTATGATTTCACTAAAGCTAAATGTGCCGTGAGTGTGGACACGGGTTTACTTATCTTTAATTCCCACTATAACATGTAGATGCTTACTGCAGACTGTGAGACTCACACACTTCATGCTGGTTTTAAACTTGTAGGACCATCCTGACTGACAGCGTGAAGCCAGATCTTGTGTCTGTGGCTGCTGGGGGTTCTCTGCAGCGGCTGTCAAAGCTACTGCAGCCACTAATTGTCTCCTCTGTGTCGCTCTCACTGGGTCCACTCTGTGTGCTCACTTCCTTCTGCACACATCAGATTAAACAAATCCACAACCTGAACGCCCTCTGCATGCAGTTTGGATTTATTAGCATTTACTCACATCTTTAGAAGCTAGCTGAGCGTGTAAATATTAAACGTTGTTAAGAAGGAGATCCAGCGTCACTGCTTTCTCTTTGAGCACATGAAAGATCCCGTATGTGACAAAGTAATCTTCTCTCAGCACAAGAGCTGAACACTGAATTAAAACTTTATTCTTCAAACAGATATTGTTGGAAAGTTTACTTTTGTTTAGTTGGGTCACAAACATACAAACTGTTCTTATTTCTGCAATTTTAAAAATAATCATCAAAACTTTTAAAGTTCTCGTTCACATAAATGCTGTTTTGTCTCATGGAGTTTTTGATGGATAATCATGGAGTATAACAAGGTGAGCAAGTAGCAATCATAGAACAAAACATTTGATTTGTTGTGCATAGTGAATTTTTCAGCAGGGAGGAAAAACAAGCAGCCAGATCGACTCCTTGAAACGTTGCCCTCTCACCTCAACATGAAATTTAATTTGAAGTGCTCCACACTGGCTAATCAAGGCTGTGATATCCTGACTTATCTTTAAAGTTCTCTGCAGTATTACAGTGTCCCACTGTAATAAAATAGGTGAAGTGATGGAAAACAGCTACACGAAAGACCAACAACCTCTAAAGTACCTAAAGATAAACTAAGCAGAGTTTAAGCAGTGCAGAGCAGAACAGAAATGTTTTTCAGGACCAGCAGAGAACAGTGGACATGAAAGCAAAAGCTGGGACAGTTATGTTGCATTTCCTGCAGGAGAAAGGGGAAAATGATAATGGCTGTTAGTTTGCTTTAAAATGTCAAATCAGCACATTTTCATCCCAAGGCATCAGTCGCAGCTGTGAGATCCCGTTGGCACCAGAAATGTGCACCAGGTATCAGTCGTGCTCTTAAACTATCGGACGCATTAGAGGCAGAGCAGAGGGACAGACCACATGCAGGTGTCTGTGGTTACTGTCTAGCTTTGCCTTTGCTTTCACTGGATGATTTGTTCTGTGTTCCCTAAGCTTCGTACAAACCAAAGAGCTTTGGGCCTTCAACCAAAGCAAATCAACAGGACTGTGATTAAAAAACAAAACAAAATAAACACTTTTTAAAAAAAATTAAGATTACTCAAAAACAAAATAGATTTCTGTTTAGGAGAGATCCCAAAATAAACTTCCATCAATAAATGAATACAGACTCTTAAATTCATGCAACATTTATACACAATCTCTGAATCCAAAGGTCTGTTTTGAGCAGTTCTGATGTACGGTGGGTTTTGTTGGAGTCCTATCACACTTTTACTATAACTGCGTCACATTAATGACACCATGGGTCGACACAACTGCAGTCTTTGCCTTTAGACTGAGCAATGGCTGGCTACATTTATTTCTGATTTGTGTCCTATTAAAACCAACACAAGCAGGAGAATAAGCTCACAGAACAGGTCCTTTGTCTCGGGGCATCAGGGAAGCCGAGTATAACTTTGACGTGTCCCAGTGAGCAAAGTCCCAATCACAGCCTAATGAAATCTGTAAAAGAGATCCAATGCCTGTCTGACAAAACTCTGCTACGGCTCCTCTGTGCTCATATCAGAATAATTATAATATCTAAGAAGAAAAATTGTTATTCTCTTTAAATTTGAGTGTTTCCTTTATTGCAGATTATTAAAGGAAATTACAGTAAGCCAGGAAAGTTCAGCGTACGCTGCGACTATGTCAGGGAGCTAAACGAGAATGTTTTTTGTTACTCGGGCTGACACGGATAAGAGCTGGAAGGAGGATTCGTGGGAGAAAGTGTACACTGTGTGGAGAATGGACAGATGCTGGAGAAATGCAATGAGAGCTCAAAGTCAAATGGGGTGCAGAGAGATGGAAAGAGATGAAAAGAGTGTGAGATTCAAATTCAGTGGGTGTTCAGAAATAAAGAGTGATGAGAGACGCCAGGAGAGAGAGAAGGGCAGCAGATGGAGAGGGTTAGTGGTGTGAGGAAGGAAACTGTGCTTCTAACACTATTTAGATTTGTCTCTTTGAGGTTTCACCCATAAAGAAATGCCATCCAGGAAAACAAACAAACAAAAACACTGGTCATAAGGTCACTGTTGGCTTTTGGCAAGTACTAAAATATTCTGTTTAAATCAGGTAACTGAAAACTGTTGGGCAGGTTTGAAAGAAGAGGGGTTAGTTTTAGAATCATCGTCAGGTTTGAGTGAAACCGATTAACTGCAGAGCTTTTATGTCCTTTTAGGAACGCTCTAAATATTTCAGTGGCATAAATTTTATTTTCATACATACATACATTTACACATATATATATATGTATGTATTAGGGGTGCAACGACATTCGTATTGATATTGAACCGTTCGATACAG
>NW_005187462.1:1892185-1895870 GCF_000239375.1 Pundamilia nyererei
TATATATATATATATATATGTATAAACTAAATCTAATAGTGGTAAAGGCAGAGCTGGAGGTCATTCTTAGGCAGTACAAGACCTGAGCTGGCTCAGAACTGCAAGCGTTAACAGAGGAGAGGCCACCGTGCTGCTATACTTGCTGAGCCTCGGTGATATTGCACAGGACTTAAACTTTGATGCTTTGATTTCCTTGAGTGGTTCCAGAAAAGAGTCCATTACTCTTTGCTCTCATTGGTCATGATACGGCCAATTGTGCCTGCACAAAAAAGAAGAGAATCCTCTTGTAAGGATTTGTTGTAACGCCGTGTGTCTTAGAGATGTGAGCACTGGGCTGTGCTGCATTTGGACTCATCTTCAGCAGTGAAGGTAATAGCAAACGGATGCTGCTGAATAGCAGAGTATCCCTCCGGACTGAATCATAGTGTCTATTTAGCTTGTGCTTCAGTCCTGCCATGTGACTAACAACAGGGAAAGAGCATGCTATGTTGCCACTCAGGCAACTCTCCAGACACCTTGGCCTAGCAGTGCAGCACACCATGTCATCACGCTGGGAAAAGGGACACGCAGCCTGGCAGAGCATGACAGGCAGGAGCTTAGTGGCAGCTAAAGTCTCACAAAATGTAGTGAAATAAGGAAAAGCTTCTGTCTTGATGATTACGTCTATCATGGTGCAGTGAGAGTCATGACTAACCTTGACCCCCCTTGCTCAGAATGCGTGCTGAATACTCAGGTATGACATACTGTGTCATGCAGACACAACTACTGTGATATTTTAATTCCTAAAACTTTTCTGGGTCTGGTATCATCTCATCTGCAGACCATAAGCAAAAAGGCCCACTCCTCTGTACCTTAGCTTTATTTTCTGTGCATGTATGTACCTACTGCAGGTCTGTATACTGCTCTGTACAGACTGCTGACTGAGCTCGGCATTCTCCCAAAAACCTGAAAATAATCACGCGTTTTATTCATGATATAAGAAATTGTACTGAAAAAAAAAAGGGTCGCCGCCATATCTGTTATAAAAACACAAGTGATGGTGTTTTACAAAGACCGTTGACATTTGCTGCAGAAACCACCTGATATAAACACGACTGCACGGTTGCGATTTCTGTTGCACTTCTTGTCTGCTGCATTTATTAGAGCTTACTTGCACTAGCAGTACAGATAAGGAAGCTAAATTTATTTTTAAAATTCTCCCACAAAGAGCACAAGGTTTTTTTTCAGGTGTAAATCAAAAGTCTTTGACCTAACAGATTAAACACTGAGTTACTCCAGGTTCAATAAAGAGCTGTGTGTATATCTGTCCTGTCGCTGTAGAAACTGTGTTCCACACGCAGGTTTTTCATGGGGTTTCCAATCTGTGCCTACAGGTTGGACAACTCTTTTAGCAAACAGGGACTCAGGCTTAAAGATTGTTTTTTTCTTGAGTGAACATATAACTAATCCAACATTACACACTGAAACCTGAGACAGTGGAAACTCCATGTTTAAATAGGCTTGGACTAAGTTGGCTGAAATGTTTGATCTCCTGTTCCTGAGGTGATGTCTAAAGAACCATAAAACTACTTTTGGATTTATGTCAAAACCAGAGCTTAAGTGCCGTATATGAAGACTACATGATGCACCACCACAGACGGCACAGCTTCATGACTTGGCACCAACTGTTGGCACTGTGCAGGGTAGCCGTGCGTATTAGTGGAATCAACAAGATTACAAATCCTACACCGGACTCTTAATCCAGTCCATCAATCTGATGTTTTGCAGACTGATTTTTATTCATTTACAAATTAACCAGTTTACTCCAAACCCTCCAAGCGTCTGAAGACCGGGTGCTGTATTCTGTATTTGAGCCATGCACATACACTGCGCTCATGCACACTTTGGTGAGTGTTTGTAAGACTAAACTGCAGCAGCAGGAAATGAATACAAAAGAATTGGACAGTTAGTTTGAATGTTTCCCATGAAACCATCAACATACCATCTTCCTTGGTTCTGACTTTAGCTGCAGAGCTCTCTGGACCTGGCCCAACATCTGTGTGAGCCCTCACCCACACCAAATACTCCGTCCACTTCTCCAGGTCCTCCAAAATGTAGCTGGTGATATCAGGACCAATCCCTGACACCTGGTGGCGTTTCTGGTCCTCTCCCGTGAGTGCTTGGTAGGCCAGGGAGTAGCCAACAATCTCACCGTGCTGGCTGTCTGTGGGCGGGGCCACCCACCTCACCTCGATGCTGGTGGAACTGAGGCTGAGCAAATGTACTTCCTGGGGTGGGGCTGATGGGGCTGAAGGAAGGGGAGGAGGGAGGGTAATGGTCAGGTAGGGTGGATGATGGATGATGAAGCAACTGTCTCTCTGGACTGTGTTACCGAGTAATTATTAAACTGGCAGATTAATGCCACATTATCCTATCAATGTTTTTGTCATTATGGTTTGTGGAAACAGTGTCTCCTGCTGTATGTTCAGTGTACATCATTGTAAACACACAGAAATATGTGATTATTTTAAATTACATTTGTCTGGAGGGGAATAACGAAACCATGAAGCCAGTATGGCTGACAAATCAAACCACAAAGTGCAAAGAAGGCCCCGCCCCTCCAAAAACTACGTGTTTGGGACTCGCCTGTTCAGAAAGCTTTGGTTGATAGGTGTGCTGCCACAGGCTCTGCTTGCTGTCTGCTATGCGTCACCTGGACCCCTCAAGCATGTTTGTAGTGTCGGTGCCTCTTTCCAGCATTTTAAAGCAGAAATCGGACAAATGTTATAACTTTGTTTTTAACTGTGCAGACTGTCCAAGAATTCTGTGTCCCAGTTTGGTGAGTGAAAGTTTGAGTGTGTTATCTGTGATCCAGCACTACGCCTAAGCACTCGAGGGGCATGTCAGCATGTGAATTACACTCAGATGTTACCTGCAGTAGTTCCACTCTGACAGAAAAATCTTGAGCCACGTGTCATTTCTTTAGATTTTGTCAGGAAAATGGGCAATTTTTGGTATTTTTCTTCTGCTTTCTGTGCCTGAGTGGAGGTAACGTACAAATGTGATCAATGAAGTCTCATTTTATCTCATCTCTTATGACAGAGCCTCCTCCCTGCTTTACAGTTGGCTGTAAACACTCCTCGTCATATTTCTCTCCTGATCTTCGTTGTAAATGTTGATAAAATGTATTTCAAATTTGGATTCATCACTCCATGAGATCAGCCACAAGTTCAAGTTTTGAAGGATACGCCACGCTGAGATAAGGATAAGCTTTGGGCTAATAGCTCTTGGGAATCACCTTATTGGTGCAAAAATACTATTTCATGCCTGTCAAACTACGTGATTTTTTTCTATTTTCAAATAAAGATACAATAAAGATACATTTTAAACTTGGTTCTTTGCAAAGCTGCAGTGCCTCTTCACCTCACTGTGCAACACCTTTTGTGCAATACTTTTTGTAAATAGTGCAATAGACCTCAATACTTGAAATGTGCAATTCACTTGTATTTTTATTCCTATTTATTCTATTTATCCCCTTCGTATATTTTATTTATATATGTCTCTGTATTTATATATGTGTGTGTAAATATATATAATATTCTGTAACTCTGTAACTTCTGTCGGTGCTGTGCTTTTGGAAACCGAATTTCCCAGAGGAGCCCACCCGAGGGATTAATAAAGTTTTATCTCATCTTATCTCTTATCT